>NW_007579369.1:51669-157820 GCF_000690725.1 Stegastes partitus | reverse complement strand
TGTCTGTCTCATCGGTGGGAGAGCTGTCATGTTCCTTCACTGGAAGTGATGCTGGCGTCTCTGTGCTGAATAATGAGGAACCTGTTGGAACTGTTGTGAGTTTGCTGGAGGTGTCCGTTGTCAGTTCACTTGAACTCTTATCATCTGTTGTTGGGAATGTAGTCCTTTCCTCTGGTGTTATTGAATCATCCTCCGACTTACTTGTGGTGACAGTATCTTGTCGTGGTGACACTGATGTTGGTCTCTCAGTTGTGTAGAGAGATGAAGCTGCAGTGATGGCTGTTTCAGAAACATCTTTGCCAGTTGTGGTTGAGACATGAACCGGTTCAAATTGTGTTGTCCCTTGGACTGCTTTTTCTGTGCTAAGTATTGAAGGTGTTATTGTAGCTTCTGTTGACATTGTACCTGATGTCTGGCCATCTGCACTCTCTTCAGCAGTGCTAGGATGCAATGAAACTGTCTCTGTAAGATTCACTGTTGAAGACTGTGGTTGAGTCGTGTCCTGAGCTACACTTGACCATTTCACAGTTGAAACTGACAGCAAACCAGACATATCTGTGACACCAGTGACAGTTTCTTCACCTGAATCCCGTTTCTCATCAAGCAATTCAGTAA
The DNA here is from genome assembly GCF_000690725.1 of Stegastes partitus. Lineage (NCBI taxonomy): Eukaryota > Metazoa > Chordata > Actinopteri > Pomacentridae > Stegastes > Stegastes partitus. The sequence goes on along the minus strand of NW_007579369.1, from coordinate 157,205 downwards.
TCACTGACGCACTTGGTGATGAGTACTGGCTGAAAAATTCAGTAAATGAGGCCACTGTAGTCTTAATAATTTCAATAGCACTGTGCAATGGAGAATCAGTTTTTGCAATGGATTCAGAGGAAGGAGTTGTCTCATCTTCATGTAGAGTGGAAGGTGTGGAAGTTTTTTCCATCACACCTGTGGCAGGAGTAGATGCTTTATCTGTGCCAGCTGTTTGTATTGTTTGAGATGTTAATTCACTCTCCTGTGGAATGTGATCTTTTGTATCTGTAGGGCCTAAACTTGAAGATAATGTTGACGTCAGTGAAGAGCTAATGGACTGTGGGCTGGTTGTAAACAAGTTTACTGTTTGGACCGCTGAGCTGTCTTCCTCGGGTGTAGACATTGCATCAGGTGAGATGGAAGGTATTTGACTGACTGTACTCCCTCCCTGACTTGTGAGTCTACCCTCTGAAGTTTCAGCTCGAGTAGGTGCTGCAGATGCTGATGATTCGGTGCTGCCTATGTCTACAGCTGGTGTTGTCTCAGTCTTGGCTATCTCTTCAGGAGAGGCTGAACCGCTAAATACTGAAGGAGTCGTTGTGCTGAAGGCAAATTCTTTTGGGGTTTGGACCTCTTTCCCTCCCTTTACATCTTGAGTGAAGCCTTGTGAGTCACTAGTTGATGTTGGTGTTTTCCCATCAGCGTCATCAGGCGAGGGAGTATACACAGTCTGTAATGTAGACTGAGTGCTGTCTTCAGCAGCTGGAGTGGCAGATGTGCTTTTTGTTTCCGCTGTGGTTTCAGCCTTATCTCTGACTGTGTAAAGTTCAGTTGAAGCGGCAACAGGGGATTTATCTTCAGGTTTCTCACTCGGAGTTATTTCTGAGTCACTTTTCACATACGTGGGAGTCCTCCCTGACTCACCCACCTCTTCTAGTACAGACGTGGTGCTGACAGAAGTTACCATATGAGGCTTTGTTGTTTGGGTTTCCTCAGTTCCTTTGGTGATCTGTGGCCCAGCTGGAGTTATTGTAGGACCAAAGTCAGTGGTATCTGTGGCAGCTGGGGCTGCTTCAGTTTTCTGTGTACTTTTTGAGGGAGCCTTGTCCTCCACTGTTGAAGCTAGAGCTGAGGTTACGTCTTTGTGTGACGGGCCTTTTGTGGTCAGCTCATCCTTAATGTGTGGAGGAGTTGACTCCACTATTGGGATTATATCGGGGTCATATTCATCAACATCTGGGATCTCTGTAGAGGTTAGTGTTGCTGTGGGCTCCTCTGTAGATTCAGTGGAGCTACCACCAGGGACATCGGTCCAACGATAATCGAACACTGTATTTATTTCATCACTAGCTCCGAGAGTTGTCACATTTGTCATTATCTCAGTACCTTTGGCCTCTTTTTCCTCAGGGCTCTGTGGCTCCAGTGTGATCTCCTGTTTACCATTTATAAAGCTGACAGTTGGAGTGATGGTTACAGTGGCTGAAGGGAACGGGTCTGGGTCTCCACTCTGCAGGATCGGCTCACCATCGGCGATGGAGGGGGTGGGGTGGTCAGGCACAACTGGTATTGCAGGAGATTTAGAATCTTGTGGCTGTAGAGCCTGATCAACTGCAAGAAGAAAAAGAAAAATAAGAGCAATTTGTGACAATTTGATTGCAAAGCAACTCAACTTATAACTTGTACATTTAAGATAAGCAAAGATTATTTGCAATTCATTTCTAAACTCCAGGAAGTAGTAGGTATGACATAGGTATGACACACGATATGTAGTTACACTATTACTGTTTTTACTGTTAGTGGAAAATCACCAAAATACATCACATCCAAAATGTGATGAGCATGTAAAGCTTGGGGAAGGAAAATGTACATGTTAATTTTATTGGGGAACTGCACCCTGATTCTATACAGTCAATTTAGTTTACTTGTTACAGTACTCTGGTGGTTCTGGTGATACCTTTGTCATGTCTAAGAAAGCAACCCTAGTGATGTCACCAGTTTTATCTCAGGTTAGTTTAGAAGACTTTTTTTAAAATTAACTTATTATTATTATTTAAACAAACAGCCAGGGTTACAAAGAGTATGGAGTGTGAAAGATGTGTTGCATGAAGGATGTAGGATTTATTGTAAGTGCAATAATAAATCCAATATTTTGTCATGCCCCTTTAAACAGTCAAAATATAATACTTAGAACTGATCACATTGTGCCTTTTAAGTTGTAGTACATTGACGACTTTTAGAGTATATCAGTCAATTCTGCATTCTCCAATTTCTGGATTTTTTTTCAATCCAGCTCTATGGACTGAGCCAGTCTTACAAACATCTATGCTGAAAGTGTCTACACACTTCTGAAGCCCAGCGTGTGAACTGCTTTTTGCAAATGCTATCAAGTAAATTTAATTTTTTTTTAAATGCATTTCTTTTCATCTCAGTAACAAAGCCTTCACAGTTCCACAAAATACTGCTTTTACACCAACAAAGCACCGAATAAACAAACATTGCAAAACACGGCAAATAAATCTCTCCCTGACATATTTATAAGCCTTGGCCAAGTTGGTGCCTAAATTTCATCCAAACCATAATTCCATGATTTATATTCTAAATTGCTGTGAAAAGAAAACACTGTCAGGAGGTCACTTGACCATAGACAAGCCCTTCAACAAAGTTAACAAAGTGTTCATTCACTGATGTAGTGAATAATAAATAAATGACATGGGATGTAAATGGCCCTGTCTTCCCTGAGAAAGGGATGGCAGATGGATCACAGAAAATATTAACTATAGTATACTCATTTGTCAACAACAACTACGGCCTATGAAATACGTCATTATCGTGCTTTGTCCAGACATCTGCCAACATATTTCAACGCATATGGGATGCAACACATAAAAACCTTATCATATAATATAATCCAAAACAATATATTCCACACTTTACACTAAAATATTAAAAGAAGGCCAACTTTCAACATTTCTGTTAAATTCTTTTTTAAAAAAATCAGTTACAACCATGCCAAAGGTAAGATCTATAGTACAACTATTAATCTGCATACCACTATATTGTGGAAGTGTTCGTGTTATTGTGTCCACTCCCTGTATATGATCTAAATGCAGCTTCCCTGAAATGATTTCAGATGTCAGCTGTCTGCTCTTAATTTTAAGTCTAACACAGAAGCAGCATTCAGTTCCCTTCTGAGCAATGTTATCATCATCCACCTACACCACGTTGCCTCAGATGAGTTTACGTATTCATATAAATAAACAAGATGTTGTCTGGCTTGAAGTGATCCACCTCCTCTTAGAGTTAGTGGCTTTAAGCTACTACACAGAACCCACTATCAAGATATTAAAGACATTTCATAAGCAAATAGATTCAAATTATGACCTTCCAACTTCAGAAAATGGCTGAAGTCCATGGCTTTCTCTTCAGGTAAAATAAATAATGTGGGGGAAAAAAGTCCTGATAACACATACTGACCATCAGCCTAACATGGAAAAAACCCTGAAAATAAACAAATCACCTTCATCTTTCCTAATCATGTGTGGCTTCCCTACAAGAGCATAGATTCCTGTTACCATTTGCTTGCCCAAATAAAATAAAAAAAAATACATTTTAAAAAAACAGCGTTGACAGTGAGCCATTTCATCGTGCTTTGAACAAATATCATAACAGGTGGCAAAAACAGAGCGGTGGTTTTACAGTGTGGTCCAGTTGGGCCTGAGCTGTTTACCAGTGTTTAATGTGAAAGCAAAGAGCAGGAAGAGATTACCCAAGAACAAGAACTTGTAATGCTTTGCTATACAAACTTTACTTTTTCTCCCTCCTCCTCCTCCTCTCTCTCTCTCTGTCTCTGCCCCTTGCCCCGCCTCTGTCTCTCTGTTTCCCACAAATGACGATTGAAAAAGATTATTGGTTGCAACCAATAACACCTGCACCAGCACAGCTTTGCAGAGAGACACCTGTTAGAAATCCAGGTCAGGCCTGGGAACTCAGGCAATGGGCCCACGTGATTGACCCACACACACACTCACACTCTATCTCTCTCTCACACACAAAACACACACACACGCCTTTCTCTCTGGTGCATGTTCATGTAGCAGCATCTGCAGGAGCTTCCAAAGGAGCACTGGCAGAGTTCATGGCAGAGTCAGGCACAAACACAACACAGCTGTATGGGACAAATAACCGCATCAGCTGGCAATCGACAAACAGAACAAACGTAACTTCAGCACCTATGTACTGTACATACCAACGCACTCTACTACAGCTATTCCACTTTGCCCCTATATTCTTGTTGCACCTTATCCAGTTATGCCTAACCAGTTTATTTGAGTCCATCACTGTAAGCTAGAAACATTTTTAAAGAACCAGTTACACATTTTGGGAAATACAATCCTTCGCTTTCTGGCAGCGCTTTGAATAAGAAAATGTTACATGTATTCACTATACAACTATAGAAATGAAAATCCTGCTTGCTACCTTGTCAACATGGTGTTTCTTTTTAAGCTAGAAGACAAATTATGAATAAGCAGTCAAGCGCCATGGTTGAGCGTTACCACCTTGAAACTATAGTTTACTAATGGCAGTCTCAAAAACATTCAGACTTCCACGGTTTCATACACAACAAGCCTAAGCAGTCAATCCTGTCAACTGGTTGGGTGGGGCTTTCCATGTCACTACTCCTCTTCCTGATTCGAACACGTATGGCTGATATTACAACTTGCCATTGCGTTGTGTAGAGTAGTTTTACAGTGTCTGAACAGAATCGTAGGTGAGCTGGTTTGCATGAGCTGCAGTGAGTAGAGAGGCATGCACAGAAAGAGAGGTGGGAATAGACTGTAATGAAAATGACAGCTACATCTAGTTTTGTGGGGTTTAGTCAATGACCAGAGCGATACTTTAAGCTGAAATCGCATCTTGTGGGGGAAAAAAAAAAGGTAATGATGGGAAACGGTACCCATGTTTACAGCCTCATCAGACAACTGAATCTGGCAGCTACCAGTCTGCTTGCGCTGCTGCAACTCAAATATTACTGCAGGGAACAGCAGTCTTAATTAATAAACAAAAAAATTAACATAGGACGACACTACTTCAGTCTTTAAATACATTTCACGATATGGACTTTTCCAGATTTTTTATTAAGCTTAGCTAACAGTTTTATTTGGTGTAGTCTTATTTTTAATGTACATACATTAGAATAGTATTAATCTTCTAATCTAACACTTTACGCAGAAGTAAGTGTTTTTCCCAAAATGTCAAAGTATTACATTAAGGATCAATTTAGTAAGCGAAATAGGTGTTTAATTACGGTATGAGTGTACTGTGGGTGGTTGTGTGAATTGTTGTGTGACATTTTGCCTCACAGCATCAATATTTCAACAAGTCATAATGTGACATATAAACACTTGGTAAATAGTAAATTTAATTGTCATCAATTAATCAGAAACAGGTTTCGGGCCACACTAAATATCCAATGACCAAATATTTTTTAAACACCCTAACATTATTGTGCACTTTGTTACCATGCAGCCAGACAGCACACATCTCCCCATGCCACAATATTTTCCACAGGCTTTTCCCACACAAACTGGGAGGGTAGAAAAGAGACCTCGAGTGTCTCAGCTGAGCTACATCACATGATGTAGCAGCAGAAGTAGCTATAATCACCCGCTTTGGTCGAGCAGCTTCCAGCTGTCCTGACAGAGAGGGAGACTGTGAGTTAGCGATGACATCACTCTTGAGGTGGTGTCCAGTCTGTGCTGAAAACAGGCATCTGTGCTTACTCAGGTAGACTGCCAACACACCTCTGTTATTGCCAGACTGGCTGTCAGTAAACTGGTGCATGCACACACAAGGAGAGCAATACTGCAAATGCATAGTTATTTACAGTGCAAATACACAAAAGATACAGATTTTGTATCTCTTTCACATACAATGCTGTTCATGCACAGACGGGCGTACAAGCTATATAACATGTACGTCACACTGAATACACAGAGTCCTGGTGAACACACGAGTACACTGATTGTGTATAATTTGGAACCCAGATTAGTGCTCTCTTAGGCAGGCTTAGCACCTACTACAAAGTTATGCTCAAATTCAAATTCTGCCAAATAACTAGTTAATTCACTTACATCCTTTCCAACTCAGCCGGTCTCTTTCCTCAAATATGAGCTGCTCTTCAGGGACAAAGAATGAGTCACTATGACAATATCTGCAGCTTAGATGCAGATAAAATTTGAGGAGCAAAAAGTAGTGCAGCTGCTGTTTGCCTGTGAGATCATGTGTTATTGACCCAATGAAGCTAATACAAAAATGCTTTAAAGTGCAATGTCACTGACGGCCACTAGATGCTGGCTCCAAAGAGTCATGTATCTCTAATATTTCTGCTGGTGGTCTTTTGGGAAATTATTGCAATGTTATTAAGATATAAAGGCTCCTTGATGGCTTTGATTTCTGGTGTTTGACAGTTTGCTTTTCTGCTGCTTCTGGATCCTCACTGAGTCTGACTTTGGAGCTCTTGTTCATTGATCTGAAAAGGCTTAAACACACGCTTAACTGTAACCAAATATCATTCCTCTATTAAGTTCTGTCTGTAACAACATAGCTGACAAAGCTTTGATAGCAACATGTTAGCAATACCTGCATCACCATAACTAGGCAGAAATACAGATTGTGTAACATCATGATTATATAAAAACACTATACAAATAGTTTTTGCTCTTGTAACCGCAAACATGAAAATGGATTTTTGATTCAGTGTTTACCAGTGATTTACACTCAGCTACTCTTGAACTTTGGTTCTAAATTTGCATGAATTGTAGCTTTAATAGTAAAACCCTATAATAATCTTTCTACCATTTTAATGAAGAAATGTTGTGATTTAATGATAATGCAAACAACCTCAGTGAATTCTGTTTTACATTAAGTTTTAATCTGGTCTTTTCAATATTTTATATATGCAAGAAACCTTATTACATTTTGTCTAAAGTGTGCCTCTTTGTGTCATTTGTTTCCTTTTTCTTCTCCTATATCTTTCCCACCTCCTCTCCCATGTCTTTGTCAAAATAATTATCAGAACATCTGCTCACCTAAGGCTAAGAAGTCTTTCAGCAGCAGTTCACACTGATGACACAAAAACATAAACATTAGCCACAGGGAACCGGAAAACCAAACACTCCAACCTGATTGACTGTTGAAGAACATACAAGCTAAAAGTTGCTCCACCAGGCAAACATGAATCCTAGCACCATGTACCTGCTTGTGTTTTACTGTATATGTCAGAGATCAAGTCACTGAATCATAATTCAAACATACTGGTTAGCAGTCTCGATGTTTTAGGAATAACAGTACAAATTATACAGCAAAAAAACACATTAGATTTCAAGCCATCCATTTGATCATAATGGATGTAAACAACATGCCCAAGAAGAGGCCCTTTGCTCTTCTTTTGCTATGCTTACTTTGATCAGTTTACTCCGAACACTACACATTAACTAGAGATCCTCTGCAGCAGTCACACTCAAACTCATCACTCTGAACAGCACAGCTGCCCTCAAGTCCCGACTATTTTACAGCAACAGCATTATTCCAAACCAGCCTTAAACAAAAATAACAATGTACCACACCATTTTTGTAGCCAAATAAAGATCAAGTAGACATCTATCATTCACATAACCAAATCTGAATTACACTTAAATAAAATTTGTACTGAATACAAATATTTCAAATAAACATTTACGGTATTGTTCGTATATCTCATCTTACCTGATACATTCTGCATGATGGCGGTCATTTGGGTGGACTGCTCCTCAGTGAGCGCTGCACCTGGAGGAGTGATTGTGCTGGAAACAGCTGAAGCCACTGGAGCCGATGTAAAGAACTCTGTGCCGATGTCCTTTGCTGTGTCAGACTCAGTCAGGGTGTCACCACTGCGCTCTGGCACCTGAGTGGTGGACTCATCAAAGATGTCAACAGTTGTTAATGGTGTCTCATCTTCAACTGAGGTCTCACTGTCAATCAGGTGGATGGTGTCAGTGGTGTCAGTGGTGTCTGTAGGGATTGTTGTTGGAACGATTGTATCAGCAATACCAGTGCTGTCTGATGGGCTGGATGAGAGGTCTCGTTGGGGTGGCGGAGTAGGTGGCTGGGCGTGTAATGAAAACTCAGTCTCAATGTCGTCATAATAGTCTGGGAAAGGTGTTGCTGAAGGAAGCTCAGTGGTTGAGGTTAATGAAGTTGATTCTGAGGAGCTGAGCTCTTCCTCATGGGTTGGTTCTGTTGATTCTGTTGGGTTGTCAGTAAGATCAGATGTCATCGCTGTGGTGATCCCAGTATCCAAAATAGTTTCCTCTGTCTTCCCCTCAGCAAACTGGGACTCTGTGCTGAGAGAATCATCTGGTATGGGGACATCAGGTTGGATTGTGCTGATCTCAATCACTGAGTGATCGTCTGTCTCCTCCATGGACGCTGTGGTATCAGTGCTGTCCGTTGTGGGTTTTGAGATTGTGTCACCACGATGTGGAACAATTTCCTCAGTGTTTACACTCTGACTCACAAAGTCATTAATGTCAAAGACTTTTGCAGTTGTAACATCTGTGTCCTCATGTTCCTCTTCGATTGTGGGTGCAACTGTTGTGAATAACTCTTCTTCTTGGCCCGCTGGAGTAGGACGAGGTGGAGCCATGCTGGTTGAGAACATAGATGGAAGATCTGTAAGATCTGGAGAGTCTGAAGACTCTTCTGGATGTGATACTGTGTCAGATGTTGTAGTTGTTATGGTGGTGGTACTCTCGATTAAAGGGATGGAGGTAGTGGGAGCGATGGTGCTGGTGGTGATTGCTGCCACTGACACATCCACAAAGGAAGTCTGGTTGATCACCCATGTCCTTCCTATACAACATACACAAGCACATAATTTTAAAACTCAGAAATGATTAAAAAATAATTAATTAAAACAATCCAAATATAACACATAATCATGAATTTTGAGAAAATACAGCACTTTTATCTACTTTTATTACTCTAAGGATTTGAAAATCATTTCTTTGAACACTTGGACATTTGTTTGGCTGGAATGCTTCTCCTGCCACATTACAGGTTCCATTAGCCAGTTGTTACTCTGTGTGATACAGACATCATACTGATGTGAAGAAAGATGAAATCATTACAACAAAGATCCAACAGGTAGTTTGTTAGTCACCTGATTTGAATCATTGTGTTTTACACATAGAAAGACACAATTTTGATGTGTCCATGATGTGTAAAATGGACAAACTCTTCAAAACAGATTACAATTTTAGTACCTTCTTTGACACGCGTCACTGTTCTTCCCTTACAGTCGTGACCCTCCCAAAACTCCCAAAACCCCATAGAGACTGTGTCTGCTCTTCGACCACCTAAATTAAATGAATCAAAAATCAGCACAAAATGAGTTATTTATAAGAACTTAATTAAAGTTATAGTTGCAAGCAGCAACGGGCGGGCCAAGCACAGCAGGGCACAGTCGCCATGGCAGCTCGATCTGACCATGCTGAAAGTGTTGCTTTAAGCACTGACAGTAAGCGGTGACATCACAGTATGTCATGTCTCATCTTTGGGAGCCCCCAAAGTATCGTCTGACACAAAAAGGGAAACACATCAACACACGCGGTAAAAAGCTTATTGTTGCACCCACAAGTGGTCAAATGACACAAATGGCTTCCACATCCTGAGGAAGGCATCCCAAATCCATCAGGTTTGGCATCAACACATCAAAGCGTGGCAAAGATTAGCCCTCGTATAAATCTGTCTACTAACCTTCATGAGGATTTGTCTAAAAACGATCTGTGCCGTATTTGGTCAAGATTTAAGAATGTTTATGGCTATTTAAAACCTTCCAAGGCTTTTGAAGAAATGCAACATAAATGAGCTACCTTGATATGTTAGGTTGTTGTATTCCGTTAATGGGATCTCCCAATGAATCACCAGACGTAACCACTTTTATAGGTACAGCACCTCAATCTGCATTAGGAAAAGCTTTGGTTTTTGTCACTACAGTGCCCCAGTGTCAACACATGAAGCAGTTGCTGAGACATGATCTCAGTGTTTATTGGTCTGGCAGCCATTTTGGATTGGCTGTGACAGATGATGCTTTCAAAATTCAAAAATCCAGCTTCATTAGACTTGGTCTGAAGAATTGCTGGGCAAATTTTCATGAAGCTAAAAAAAATTGTGACCCATGAAAATTCTTTACATTTTTTTCACAACATTCAATAATGCTGAAAATTTGTATTGAAGAAACTGAGCTCAATGGTGCATTGAACTCAGTCTTATCTATGGAATCAAATGGTATCGCATTTTTAAAAATCTGGAATATTGTTTATAAGTTATGTACGTAAACATGCCTCAGAGTTTGTGCAGATTAGTGTTGCTAAAGTGCTCAAGGCACAGACGTGAACCTTCATAAAAGGAATCAGGGTATTTTCCACAATCATTTTTTGAAAAAAATCCACTACAGTCGATACAGTGTTGTAATCAAATTTAAGAAAGTGATTCAATTACTATTTATTGAAGTGCCAATCGAGGGCAGCTACCTCACCTTTACTCCAACAATAGTCAATTATGTTGTTATTAATGCTGCAGCCTAACTGCATATGACACGCAATACTGTTTTCTTTAAAAAATAGGGCAATGAATCAGAGGATGCTCTTTTCTTGGTACAATGCACACTTCAAAGCAAGCATTGCAAAAACCAGAAAGGCAGTGCTGCTCCACCAATTGACCTTCTCGAGGTTCTTTTGAGCCTTGCATTCCTTTAGCTCTCAGTAGTTAAGACTCCATGAGCTTCTTTACAACTCTAATTGTATCTACTGGAAAAAAGATTTGTCACATCCTTCGCACAACTTTCACAGACGTATCATCAGGTACAGCAACATGCTTATAAGACTGGATTCATATTTACACTATAGATACTGTACATGGATAGGTACATAGTGTACACGATAAGTTAACTTTCACAATTACTTTGTCCACACTGTCCACATGTCCTTTAGACTCCATTCCAACCAGACAGCTCAAGGATGTTTTACACTTGATTACAACTTCCACATCAGATCAGTCTGTCATTATTAACAGAATGCATACTGCAGGGTTTTAAGGTTGCTGTAAATAAACTAGTACTTCACACTGCTATTCTTGACCCTGGTATTTTAGTTAACTATAGACCAGCTGTATATCCAACCTTCCTTTATTTCTAAAAAGTTGTTGAAAATCAATTATGTGACCACCGACACAAATGGTTTGTTTCCAGATTTTCAGTCAGGATTTAGAGTACATCACAGCACAGCAAGAACACTGACAAAAGTCACCAACAATCTTCTTACAGCCTCAGATGACAGACTCATGTCTATACTTGTTCTGCTAGTCCCCAATGCGCCATTTGATACCAATCATCACAGCATTTAATTCAAGCTGTGTGTCACTGGGAAAAAAAAGGTACAAATCACATCTATCAGAAAGATTCTAGTTTGTTCACGCCACAGTGATTCTTCAGTGCTTACAAAAGTTAGTGTTGGAGCTCTTCCAGGTCCTGCGCTATACTTTCACTTTCTAAAAGATTTTCTTGGCTAATATTATTAAGACATAAGTTTACTTGTGGTTCATAGAGTTTCCAGAAGTAAAATTGGAGTCAGGGCCTTTCCTATCAAGCTCCTTTAGTGTGGAACCAGCCTTCAGTTTGGATTCAGGAGACAGAGATTCTCTCTATTTCTGAAATCAGGTTTAAAATTTTCCTTTTTGATAAAGCCTTTAGTTAGCACTGACTCAGGTGACGCTGGACCATCCCTTCGTTATGCTGCTAGACTGCTGAGGGAATTTCCATGATGCAACGAGCACCTCTCTTTTATTCTCTTCTCGTTCACTTGCAGTGCATTTTTATGTCTCCGTGGCATGTCATTAACTTTCTTCCTCCCCTAGTTTGCGTTTCGTCCACTCTGCCGGTATTTCTGGCTCCAGAGCTTTTCCACATTTCTGATCTGTGGTTACGGACCTCACCAATCTACCCAGTGCTTATTGTTCTCCTATGCGTTGTTTGTCTGGTTCTCTGCGCTATCCTTTCGCCTGTCCTTTTTACTCTCACTCCAACTGGTTAAGATAAATGGCTGCCCTCAGTTGGTTTCTTCCTGAGAATTGTTTTTTTCTTACTGTCGCCAAAGTATTGCTCAAAAGGATTTGTTTAGACTTGTTAGGTTTCACTCTATGATACAATATTGTAACGTCCTTGCCTTACTGTGTGAAGAAAGTAAGATACATGACTTGTGTCCTGACTTGACACAAAATAAATAAAACTTGAATTGAATTAAAACACTGCATAAATTCCCATTGTTTTTGCAGATAACACCCACTATATTTTTCTATGAGGCCAGAAGAAACAAATCAGTTGGTTAAACTACAAGCATGTCTTAAGGACATAAAGGCCTAGATGACCTATAATTTTCTACTTCTAAATTCAGAAAAAAACTGAAGTCATTGCATTTGGCCCCAAAAACCTCAGAAACACACATTGGAACCATATAATTACTCTGGGTGGCATTACCTTGGAATGCAGTTCTACTGTGAGAAGCCTTGGTGTTATTTTTGGCCAAGATAAGTCCATTAACGCACACATAATTCAAGTCCTTAGGAATATTGCCAAAATCAGAAACATCCTGTCTCGAAGTGATGCCAATAGACTAGTCCACACATTTGTTGCTTCAAAGTTGGACAACTGTAATTTGTTAATATCAGGATGTGTCAATAACTCTCTGAAAAACCTCCAACTTATCCCAAATGCTGAAGCCAGAGTACTGACAAGAACCAGGAAGAGAGTTTACCCCAGATTAGCTTCTTGCATTAGTTTCTCTGTAAAATCCAGAACAGAATTTAAAACCCTTCTCCTCACAGACAAAGACCAAGCTCCATCACATCCCGAAGACTATGTAGTACCGTATTATCCCAACAGAACACCTGTAGTTGGCTCAGGTGAACCTGAATCATCCCCCGGACTTCCCATGATGCACCTAGCACCTCTCCTCTCCACTCTTTCACTCTTTGTCCATTTCTACCCTACCGTTGCATATCATTAACTTTGTGTCTTCTCTCTCCTGTAGTTTGTGCTTCAGTCTGGTCTCTCCCTGGAGCTTTCTGCAGGTATTTCTGGCTGGGGAGCTCCATGTTTCTGATCTATGAGTACTCATTTATTGTTTGTTGTTTCTCAAATGCTCATCATTTTCTCTCTCTACTCTCCCCTCACGCCAAGCAGTCAGAGCATATGGCCGCCTTTCCTGAACCTGCTTCTGTCTGAGGTTTTTAACCTGCCGCCAAGTGTTTCCTTAAGGGGGAATTTGTTGGGTTTCTCTCAATAGAACTCACTGTGTAATGTGTCCTGAAATTACTTTTGGTATGATTTGGTAATAGATGATATAAGTAAATCTGAAATCCATCCAATTAAACCTTGTATATGTCAAGTGAGCAGTTTATGAGACAAGCCCTGTGAGTCAGCCAAGCAGCAGTATGGCCCAGCTGCAGCAGTTTAACTCTTAAAGTGTCCAGAGTTTCCAGAGTTTCCTAGAAAGCTTAGTGTGAAGGACTTCCTCTCTTCACTCTCAATACTGTTTAGCTTCAGCTATAACATTAATATACTGGATGTTTCCAAAGAAGAAGTGGACCAAAGCTACAGAACATAGTTTGGATACGCGCTGGAGGGGTGGGAAGCTAACCAGTTATCTTTACTGGTGAGGCCAGTGTTTACTGGTTTCTGTGAAAAAGTAATTGTGCTTTAAGTGTTTTTCAAACATTTGCTGATTTGCCTAAAAGAGTCCCTGTGACTCTAACAGAAGACTTAAAGAGCATATAAACTTTAAGGAATCTAGTGTTTTGGTTTTATTGAAGCTGATGTATTTTTTTTCTCTACTGTAGCAGTTCATCTGAGTGTTAACCTGTATCATGTCCTGTCATTGTACTAAACATATCTACAGCATTTTGTTTACATTAATACATCCTTTTACCTTCCCTCTGATTCTCCTGAGTGCCCCTCTGTCCTCTCCCATTTACTCACACCAATAAAAACACCAGTGAAACAGCTTTAGAGAGTTTTCCTCAGTGACCCAGACTGAATGTGTGAGGGCAGCTGTTGACCATGACGTACTCAAACCGTTTCTTTATTAAACTATCTCTGATGTAAAGTGTGAGGCACGTTTTTCCCTAACAGGAAAAAGAAAAAAAACAGGGCTGCTCTCAGAAGGGAGTGCATTATCTCACCAACCCATTTGAGCTGTTACTGAGGCCTTCAGGCCAATCCAAAGACTAATCAGAGGCCAATTATCCCTCTTTTCCCTCTGCATCTACCTCCTTTCTCCTTGTCTGTCTGTGTAATCTAAATGACGTAGGTTTACACTCTATATCCTATTTGAAATATTTAGGGTAGTGGGAAAGCAGGAGATGACGGAGAGATTCCCACCAAACGAGTACATGAAAAGCACTTACACCGGGGTGTAAATACAACACGACTGACATGGAGTACACAGAGCAGGAGGTGAAGGTGGCCTGTTTGTGTGCCCTCTGAACTCCGTGGGGACTTATCACCGCGAGAGTTAGCCTGGCCCAGGGGCGGTAAATGGCCAGGCAGTGGAAAGCTTATCTGTCCAACCTCTCATTTGTAAAGATGGAAAGGAAAGGTCGAGGGTCACCAAGGATGACTGAATTTAGAAGTCCAGCAGTAGCTTTGTCCCATTATCCAAACGTCTGCTCTGATAAGTACAAGTGAGAATGACGGAGGGCAAACTGACAGCGGAAATGAGAGGTGAAAGACGGAAAGGGAGTTAGATAGTGAGTCTAAAAAGGCTGACAGGTGTGGTATTAGTTACTTTGGCCGCTTCTCTAAATGGCAATTATCAACTGTCATTTGGTGTTGCCCTGGGAATACTGATTAGTTAAGAGCACTCACATTCTGAGGGATTAGTCTAAATCTGCTAACTTTCAGTGAACCAGGAAGTGTCACTCTTTATAGATACCGAAAGCTCTGTTAAATTCACCATAGTTTGCGACATGAGGTCATTTATGTGCATATGGGAGCGCTCATTGAGTGAAAGTTCACAGAAATGACAGCTAATTAATTTGTACATCTTCACCACATTAGCTGATCAGGATACTTTTGCATTTGCTAAATATTAAAAATAGTAAGAGAGCACATCAATTTTTCAGTTTTTTTCCCCCATATAACCATTGAGGTTATATGAGGATAAAGCTTAAGAAGTCTTGATTAGCCCAGCTGGAAGTAATAAAGATTTCAAAAAAATCCAAACAGATACTGCCTGTTCTCAAACTCTTAGGCAAACTATTGAACATTAAACCTCAATTAGAAAAAAAAAAAACTTGTATGTTCATTGCTTTCAAAGTAAACAAAGTCTACCACTATGATTTTACTCCCCTCTTGGCTAATTTAGTTGCCTCAGAAACGGGCGGGAGACTAAAATGAGAGACAGTGAGGTCAACAGGACGGTGTAGTCTGGCACATAACACGCGACGACGCTCATAAGAAAATCCTCCCTTTTGCTTTGCCTGTGTTGTTGTTGTCATTGCAGTCATAATGCATAAAACAGACAAAAACTGAACAGAACATCTGACAACAGACAAGACAGGTTGTTAAAACTCTTAAATGTTAGTCAGGTCCAGACGTGGGAAACAGTACAGTGGTGCAAAGAAGCAGAAAATCAAAGGGTGGGGATGCAGGAGCGAATAAATGTAGCAGATGACATCATAGGGCTTTACAGTCAGGCCGGGTTTTGTCAGGACATAGTCTTTACATTCAATCATGTCTGTCTTTTATAAACAAGAACATACATACATCATATGACTCAGTGTTTACAACTATGTTCCATGATATACTACATATACACTAAATAGTAGCAACAAGTGTCCTCGGAGTGAGTTTTTACCTTTAAAACAGTAAGCCCCAAGCTTCCTTGTTGGTTCTGGGAAGCCGGTCTGGTTTCTGTAGCGATACATGGTCCTGACACCAAGCAGGCCTCCCCCACACTTGACCCTGGGTACTGCAACTGGATGTCGTACGCTGCCATCGGAGAGCCAGCCATAGTCACATTTGTCCAGGCCCTGTCGCCAAGCGGCGTGGAGCTGACCAGGGCTTGCCAGGACACCGTTCCTCTTTTCACACTCTGCACGGGCCTCTTCAAAAGTCATCTTCTGGGTCACAGGAGCATAGAAGACCTCACCTGAATCAAAAAGAGCAAAATCCAATGTAGACTCGATACTGAAGCACAAAGTACAAGTCAGAATGCCAACAAATCGTCAGTAGTTACAGCAACAGAAGATGAATACTCAAAGTAAGTCAGTTTATTACTAGCAGATGCACAGTCATTCCACCCTTAATTTTTAATTATTTCAACTGAAAACAGAACCAAACAGCCCTCATTTAGAGTAATCTGAGGCTACGGATTTTTAGACCATTTTGACCTTTCAGAAAAGCCAAAACAGCTGACGAAAGTCACAGCTGTGCAGGGCAGAGACCCAAAACATCTCCCACCGATCATTTTTAGGACAACAGTAGTTCATTCATTATATTAATCTGAGGTGGGATAGCAATGTAGACAATGTGCCTGGCCTGTCAATGAACGTGTCTGTACTTCAGGACATTAGGGTTTCCCCTCGGTGGCTGCGTGAACGAGACTACACCTTCTATTTTCCTTCCTTCACGTTCCTGTATGGATCTTTCTTCATAAAAGGCTAATGCACAATGAACAATATGAACATTTGTCTTTGTTTACAGGATAATATAAAAGAAAAAGTAGAGAACTGCATGATCATAATTGAAACCAAACATCGTTACAGGAGAGGAGGGCTGACTGACTACATGTTTTCAGTTAGTCTTGGGCGTTAGTAACTTTTTAAATATGTTGGTTTCATCCCATTGATTTACAAGGGTATTGAGATTGGAAGATGCTGTCCACCCAGGAATGTCTTCCCATTTAAACACAGGCAACAGACATGCCAACCTTTAAACAATCACATTTCAATCAGTGCAGCAGTTGTGTTGGACATTTTCTGCACTTTAAGTATCACACTGATGGCCCCCAGTGTATTATTAGTGTGACAAGCACAAGTTTCATATTAAAAATAGTTATCTATGTCTTAAATTCCTTTATCATAACACCAAATCTTATCTCAGCCTGGATCCTATAGTTCCCAGATGAATTTTCATGATTAATTTATGACATTAAACATTTCCGTTCAACTTAAAAAAAACATGTCAAACCACCTCCAACAAGCAAGTCTGTTGTCATAGATCACAGATAAAGGACAATGTTACTCAACATTTTGAGGCTAATGAATATTCAGGGCCTTGTGGGTTGCCACCAGTCTACAACACATACAAATGCAACCACAACCTTCCGTGTTGAATTCCAGTGGAAGACCATTGTTGCATGTTATTCCCCTCTCTCCCTCTCTTTCTCTAAAGTTTTGTGTCACTTTCTACACACTAATAGACACAATAATGATGAGGTCGAAATGCATGTATAGTCTCTTGGGGATATGTGTGTGCACATATGTGTTTGTTCCTCGTTACTGATGCAACATTTCCTGGTAGATATAAATGTTTACATCTGCTCATAACACTGATAATATAAATGTCACGGTACTGACTGATGGCTTCGACTTTCACAGTGTGCCAAATGAACTGAAACCTATATTATGTACACTAGCACGGCTGCGCTAAACAAATCCCAGAAGAGCGAGCACAGGGGGGGATGTCTGCATAATAGATGTGACAAGAGGGATGTAAATGCGCATAAAACACTCCAAGTGGAGTTTAGTCCATCAGCAATAACAGGCTGGATAGTGAACAGACAGAAAGAGGCTGTTGGCTGAAAAGCAAAGACTTCCCATAAGCAGTGCCAAAGACATTTAAAAACCCCATTATCACATTTTTGCTGGTGACTTTTTCAAAAACCGCTCTGGTAGAGGATGAATTTCAATTCCTGCTTGAGTGTCAAATTATTAGCTTCTCTGTAATCCCAGCTCCCTTTCAACAACATTAGAGATTGTTTAAAATAACTGAAAGGTCACCCACTGTCAGTATTCAAACAAAGCATTTAATTGCATTTCCACACTAGTTTTATAAGCTGTAAAAGTCATTTGCTCTGGCACTGCGGTAATTTGGAGGTTTCTTGATTTCAGCCAGGGTGTGTGTCAGTGCCTCTGAATGACGGCTCATTGCTTACCATCGAGCTTGTCTACATAACAGTATACATCATAGGTCTCCGTGGGTTTCCTGCTTCCATATGACCTCACACCAGGTTTGGTCAGAAGGTTGCCGTAGCAGCCTTTTCTAGGATTTATAATGGGATATCTGACAAATAAAGAAAGACAACATCCATTATAATGCATGGGTTACATCATCTTACCTTTGTGCAAAATACAACTGGAAAGAAATGACTTTGCTGTAGACAATTTGAAATGCAGCTAACCTCACTGTCTGGTCAGCAATCCAACCGGCATCACACTGATCGAAGCCGTCCTCATAGGCTGCTTTCAGCTGGTCATAAGTGGCAATGGTTGCTCCAACATCTTGACAAGCTTGGACGGCCTTCTGGTAATCCAAAGTGTACCTGCTGGTGCTTGCTCGGTAGTGAAAAACAACACCTGGTGACAAATAGTTAAAAAAAAAAAAAAAAAGACCATTTAAAGATGAAACATAAAGAAGTGTTGTATTGTTTGGACACTTGAATATAGTGATCTGGAATTCATCCGCATAGTTTCAGTGCTGTAAATTATGGCAAATGTCTTGTAAAGCACACTCTACGAGTGAAATAATTGAGTCTCTTAGCTTCTTTGGAAAGGAGGAACTTTGCAATAAACCAAGAGGATAAGCAAAATACTCTACAGTTCACCACAAATGAACAAGATAACTGCATATGATGCCATGGCCCTGAAATCCCCATATTTGTGGACAGTAAACAGACGCAAAAGATATGATTGATAGTCATAATTAACATTGCAGATAGTTGGAAAAGAGGTTATGCAGATTGTAAACCAGTGAAAACCAAAACTATCTCAGTATGCCCCCACCCATGTTTTCTACATGAGTTATATCTCCCCGAGTACTTGTCTAGAGAGAGCCTGTAGAATGAGCATAATGACACTAGGTAAGGATTGATAATCCTGTCCTCCCCCCACTATAATAACACTGTAATTTGGGGGATACGGGGGATACTGTTATTGCTCAGTGAATGCAAAGTAAAAAAGACTTGGTGATGTCTACCGCGTGCTCCACCAAGAGAAAAAATTCTGCTGACAAGGTGGCACCCAAGATGACAGGGATTAATGAGGTTAGCACTGTAGTTCTAACTCTGCCCATACAAGCCTCTGGAATGTCATGCACATTGTGGCTCTAATGGCTGATTGGGTTAGATGGATGAACACTGGAATTAAAACACTGCAGTACGTGGTATGGACAAGGACCCAAAGTCTCATCTGACTCTTTTTGAGAGTGTGTCGTCTCTAAAATAAGAACAACTGAAAACTGTGGTTACCACGTGTAAGTACTGGGTAGCTGCTGCTATCAAAGTAAGCAGAAGGACGCCCATCGTCCTCTCGTGCCGTTTACATTTCTATCATCACTTGTATTACATTTCACTATTATTAAGCCCTTGCAGCAACCCCCCTCTACAATTTTCATGTTTTTTGTCTGATTCCAGCATGCCGTGGGAAGGATATTGAGAGTGTCTCACCGCTGACGTCGAGGTTCACCGTATCCTGGGTGTCTTCGATGCCATACATGACCTCGCAGCGATATGTGCCCGCGTCGCTGGCTCGTAGCTTGACCATCGTCAATGAGGCGTCACCGACATCCTCGGGGTGACTGGGCACTGATACTCGGTTCCTGTAGCTTGAGCCGATCTTGATGACCCCATTTTGCGCCACTAGCACTGTGGATTCTACTTCCCCCTCTATTTTGCTCCATTTGATTCGCAGGTAGTCGTTGCTATAAATGGCTGTTCCATTGGGACTGATGACAGGTGCTGAGGTTGGGATTGTGGAGAAGAAGCAGGGAAGGTTCACCTTCCCTGAGAGGGACCCAGTGACCGGTCTGATTATTGATAACGTGTTGGAGGCTGAAAGGCACAAAGCAAAAAAGAGTTTAATGCAACTTCAGCTCATAATCACTGTTCAGTGTTGCCCTTATCCTTCAGTTTTTCCTTTCATCCAAACACATGCATCTTCTGTTTACTCTCATCCTAATAGATGAAAGCAGACGCTATAAACTGCTCGACTCATTTACATTGATAGGGTGTGACAGCTACACCCAGCATAATAAAAAAAACATGCATCATGGTGTGAAAATGGCTCTTGTGAAGTCAAACCTCCTCCCTATGGGCGTGGGAACGCTGAGTGTATTGTATGTACAGTATGTTGGTCTGAAGTTAAAGATAATTGGTTAAACGGGGGGTTAGGGTTGCATCATCTCAAGTCCTACCACTGCTTAACCCTGTACATGTTAGTTTTCCTTTTCAATTATGCTCTCCTTCACCTACAGGAGGACTACCATGACAGGCAGACCCACAACAAAAGAAGTGAAATATGTCCCTGGATCATTTTTTATATTTCACTTTGCATGACCTCCAACTGTATTCTTCCTTGAAAACTGCTCATGTTACACATTTAGTTCAGTTTAATCCTGAAAACTAAATGTTCAGCAACAAGGAGCATAGAATTAAAATGCTGCCAAATTAGGCGATGCAATCAATTATTATGCTTAACTCCCAATTTCAATTCTGTGAGGATGTCAGACAGGATTCCAGACATGTGAATGGCAGTAAGTGGAATCAGACTTAGCTCAGTGAAGAGGAAGACCATTTACCTCTTTTTTTTTTTTTTTTTGGAAAGGTTGGAGGGGGGGCTTTTACAGGGAACAATGAGGGGAATGCTCTGGAAACAGTGGTGGGACAGCCCCAGAGGCATGAGTCTGTGTGCTTTAACGGAGGGGTCTTATTAGGATGTGGGACCAGCTGTTCAGCTTCCAGACTGGGAGCAGAGTCTAATTGAAAGGTGTCCATCCCTACCCAGAGACAGAGCCAAGGGACGAGGGGCCAGCAGAGCCATGGGGGCCAGGGAGCCCGAGACGTCACCTTCACCTTTGAGAAGAGTCCCACAGGTTTCGCAAGAGAAAATACTGGAATGAGTTTATCACAAACTCCTACTTTAAAAAAAGCCTGAAACCTTAATGTTACCAGTGACACAATAATCAGTTTGCAGCAGATAAGCTGCTGAGTACAGCTCAATGCAACAAGGTGACAAACACACCGGGGTATGAAGGGATGAGGGGAAAAGAGATTGAAGAAGATAGAGAAAAAAAGAGAGAGAGGGAGGGAGATGGAGGAAGAGAGGAGTGAGGAGAGGGAAAAGCAGAGGGAGAGGCACTGACTAATTCAGAACTTACCTGTTGCGGTTGCAGCTTCACAGAGACAGTATAACCACAGGATATGCTTTATATTTAGTATCATCTGTAGGGGAAATGAAAAAAAGATGCATCAGGAAACAACTCATGCACAGTCTTTATGCTTCATGCTGTTTTTAGTGCATTTGTTAAAATCATTAAAGGAGTGACACATTAGCTGAGTCATAACAGAGAAGTCTGCCTAAGCTACACCCATCCAGAAAGTTTGTCCACGAGTGCAGCCTGATTTTTTTTCAAGAAATTAATTAATTAAAATATACTTTCATACATTATATATAAATAAAGAAGATACTATGGGATTTATCTCTCTTAAAAAAAAATGTTGACATGGAAAATCCCCCAGAAACAAGAAACATGGGATTTAGCACCAGATCTGTCACACTACCAGGACACTTCCCTTTATTTCCATAAGAAATAAGATATTGAGAAAGAGGGAAAAAAAAACATTTAATGAGCAAGCCTCGTGTACTCAGTGAATTGGTGGGTGGCAGAGTTACTTCCTGTGGGGTCGAACTGCAGAGTTTTTGGAGACAGGAGGACAGGAGCAGGGAGCCCCTCGGCCTCATTTGCACCCCATTGTATAAACACAGGCGGTGGGTCGCAGTGGGAGCTTAAAACTGTTATTCTTTTAAAGAAAAAAAAAACGAGAAACTCACTGTCTCATGTCAGCTGGTAATTAGAAGATCATCGAGAATTTAAAAAAAAAAAGAAAAAGAAAAGAAAAAAGAGTGGCAGTTTGTGAGTCAACAGAGCCACTGTCATGGAAACTAAATTAAATCAAAGTTTGAGGAGGAAAAAAAAACAAAGCGCAACAAGCCCAGCTCTAAAAATGTTGCATCGTTTTGTCTCTGATTTACGCAAAATTACTGTAAATGTCTGCAGAATAATGTGCACAAGCTACTTGGAGTTGCAGAAGGTTTTCTAGGAAAACGAAAAAAAAAAAAGAGTCATTCAAAGAAAAGTATCACACAGGCGTATAATTGGTTGCAGATTTTTTTTTTTCATGCGCAGCTTGAAGATGCTTTCTGCTATTAGGAAAAAAAAATCTTTCACTGAGATACTTTTATCGTAATTTATTACGGAATTAATTCAAACTCGAGGTTTTTGTGCGCTTTCGTGGCTTTTTCTTTTCTTTTTTTTTTTTTCTTTCCAGAAACACCTGTTGTTTCTGGATGCTCACTATAAATCAAGACAAGTTAACATGATTATTTTAATTCCCAGCTGTCAGATGTGAGTTTAGAAACATGTGGCTTAATCTGATATTGTCAGTTCTGATTTTTAAAACGCAATTTCCTCAGGAGCGGGACGCAGCAGTGCAGGTTATCTAAGGACAGCACGGCATCACTGGGTGTGTTGGATCATTGGCAGACTGAGATGTTAACTTTAAATAGACTGACTTGTTTTATTTCAAGCTTATTTATTTCAAACATTTGCCTAATATCATTGCAAAATATGACATATTGACGAAGCAAATCACCAACAATGAATAATCGCTTAATTTTGTGCAATAGTTTCAATTCACACTTCAGCTCAAAGACAAATAACGGGGAAATACTCACGTTTATATGTGTTTTATTCCATAAAATGCACAAATATCGATGTATGTCCTTAAATCGAGTTAGTCCCAGTGCGTAACATGCGTGCGTAAAAAGTGCCTCAGTAGGTCCACTCCAAATTGGCGCATCAGCGCGTATCTTCCCGGTGTGCCCTTCTCCTCTCCTTGATGCCCCACAGTTGCAGGGTCCCGCTCCGGGATGATCCTGGTTCTGAACAGGGCGACAGAAACCGTGAAGTACTGGCAAGCAACAAGTTCAATTTTGCCTAACTCACGTTGTTATTTCGTCAGTGTTGGAGAGGAGGGGCCCGAAAAAAAAAGTGAATGAGACACCTTGTGGAGGAGGGAAAAAAACTTAATTTGACCATGTGCCCGAGAGGTGCGTCCTCATCCAATCAGACTGTTTCGCGATCAGGCAGATCTTTGTGCAGGTTACTGTCATTTCATAGAGTGAGCGCATCTGACTCTGGACCTCTAAATGATATATGAAGGTAATCAAATGCAAAATTAAAATCACCAGATATTTAACAGTTTTACAAGTGCGACACATTTCTTTATTTTATTTATTTATTGATTTTTATCGCTTGCACTGTGTGCATCGGATATCATCAGCTATCTTTGGTGAGGGTCTCACATTGATGCCATGCGGAGAGCGCACCAGTCATATCCAAGTGTGCGCAATGGAAACAGGGTGGTGCAGACATGTCTCTGGTTGAATTTGAGTCACAACATAATGTTTGTTCCAACAACACATTTCTGTCAATATAGTGCGGGAATTTTCCCATCCATCTCCTCGAACCACTTTAGACACTTCAAACAGTCTCATCGCTCATGAGAAGAACAAATAATATCAAGTTTGCCTCAAAGGTGTTTTCTAATGATGTTTGTTATTCTAGGCACCGGTTTTAGCAACAGAGCGTGTTTACAGTAATGCAGTTTGTAGGATTTGAGAGGGAGAAACTTATTGTCCATCATCAGAACAGATGAACTGAAATGGAGATGGGTTGTCTGTGAGCAGCATGTATGACTGCCTGCGTGAATAGTAAGTAGTGATTAACTGGAACCCCTGTGCTTGGCTTTTCCACACGGGGGAGAGGGTGGACCACAGTTTATCAACTCTTGCCTAATGATAACCCTGATTGGCTGCTGCTCGACAGGTAGGAGGGCTCAGCTGAGTGAGTTGTGTGTTTGTGCCTGCGTGGAGAAGTTGGTCTTGACAAAGCAGTGAATAATGTGAATGAGTCTGATGTTGCTTATTAAACTAAAAAAATAAAGTCTACATTCCCAGCGTGTCATCTCAGATTAATCCTTTTTTTTTTATGGATGCCTAAAACCAGAATGTTGCTGTGAGTAAACATGCTCATTTATTTTTCACTGCTGTTTGTGGCATCCTGGGATAACAGCTTGTCCCTGGATGAAAAGCATTGTAATCTGTTTCTAGTGCAAATCCCTTTTAGGGCTTCAGTGTTGTGCATACATAATTGTCTATAAGCCAATGAAACCCCATGTTTGATTAGAGTATGTGTAATGATCCCTGCAAGATTAAGAGATTCAAGTGCAATTTTACTTTACAAGTAGACAATACTGAGTGATTTTACCAAACAGAAAACATATCTTGCAACATATCAAAATGAGCTTGTTAATGACAGCACCTGAAAGACACAGTGTATGACCATGTGCACGTGATTCAAAACTCACAGGGACGCCTGGTTTCTGACTCTAGTGGGCTAATTGTTCAAAATTAGGTGAGAAGCAGAGCAGAGGTGAAAAGCTTCTGGAAGAAAAAGGTTGCCCCTGAGGCCTGAGGGCCCTTGTAAAAAGTCAGAGGTGTCTTTTCCTACCTAGCTGCATTGTAATCATCTCCAGGTACGACAACCGTTTTCCACAATACATCGTTTCCTGCAAGGCTGGACTGGTCTGGACAGCCGGACTCTGAGAAAGAGAGGAGGCAAGGGAAGCTCTGGGTGAGATAGAAAGGGAAGGCTGCAGGTAACGGGCTGTTAATTTCATCTAATGCAGAACCTGGCAGTTAGTTTGACATTATATGTGTGCTGTATAAGACAGAAAGAAATGACAAAATCAGAAAATGGCTCTATCAGTAATAAATAAAGACAGATTTCCTTCTGATGACACAATTCAAGGAAACAGGTTTCCAAACGTTTTAAACAACTTCCCACAGAGCTCAAACTGACTTGATTCTGGGTGGAATTTGCCACTTGACCCCAGCATAATTAACGACCACTCAGTTTTGAAGTTGTGGGAATCATTTAATCACTTTACTGCTTTACATTCTAAACTGAGTCATCGTTAAGTTAAAAGTTGCAAGTCACTTCGTGCTGCGTAAAAAGTCCCTTCTGCATGTGTAACCGTGGAAGCCCTGTTGCCTTTCAGTACCCATAAATCGATGAGTCAAAGAGCCAGTCAGGGAGCGTTTGATCCTGGTGATCCGCTGTGTGGGCCCCAAGATGACCCACATATCACATGACCTATAAAGGTGGTCTACCTCCGGCCCCATGCCACCTCAGTCTGCATAAAAGGGGCATTAAATTTCTCCAACCTGGAGGGATCTGTCCTGGAGAAATTGCGGAAATTTTAAAACCCATAGCTGCACAGCTTTAAAGGATTTAATTGATTACATATACATACTTCCGTCTTCCCATATTGTGCCTTTTCTGAGGTTCAGTGAAAAGGAAATTGTCGAGTATGTACAAGCATATGCAGTAGAGAAAATTAATTAAGTCAGCAATTACTGGCTTAATTCATTTGCTCCTGATTAAATAAACATTATTCTTCTGAGTATTGCTGGGAGAACAAAAAATTAATAAATAATGGTGTAAAACAAGTTGTACAATTAAAAGAGTCAAACAAATGCCAAACCTGTGACACAGAGCGAGAAAAAAACAACAACTTTGCTGTGATTTCCCAAGGCACGGGGAAACAAGCTTGTAGTGTGTGTGTGTGTGTTTGTGAGCGAACCCCCTGTTTAGAGCGGAAAATGTGGGAAAATGAAGTTGCCTCTGGACAGACATGAACCCTGATCCTTTGGAGTCAAGTGAGGAGGTCCAGACCACCGAAGCTGATCCCTTCAGCTTTAGTTAGAGGCAAAGAAAGGTAAACAGCGGCACAGGAGTTGATTTTAATCAAGTTTCTTCAGACCAAAATCAGGTCAATGTACTCATGTTTGCTTACAGAAGGTTAGAAAATAATGTTTTGGTCAATATTTCTTCTCTTGGCGGTTTGACCTTTACTGTACAGAGTATGTATAAAAATATCCATCCATCCATCCATTTTCTGAATCCTCACTAGGGTCGTGGGGGGCTGGAGTCTATCCCAGCTGACTTAGGGCGAAGGCAGGGGACATCCTGGACAGGTCACCAGTCTATCACAGGGCTACACTTAGAGACAGACAACCAAGCACACTCACATTCACACCTACGGACAAGTTAGTATCACCAATTAACCTCAACATGTTTTTGGACTGTGTGGGAGGAAGCCGGAGAACCCGGGGAGAACCCACACTGCACAGGGAGAACATGTAAACTCTGTATAAAAATGTAATGCTGTTTTTTAATCCATATGCTGACAGTACAAAGTTTCTCCACACACAAATAAAATCTGAGTTTAAGTGATCAGGATTTGTGACATCACAGTTTAGAAGTCTTTCCTCACCCATCAGACGACTTACAAAAGTGTGAAGAGGGAGACCAGACACATGTATACACATGTTTTGCATTATAACAGCATGTCAGTGCTGTTGAAGACATCCCGTGTCAACTTTTAAAATTAATATTTTAAAGCACATATTCACAGATTCTGGATTTTCTCACTGAAGGAGGAGGTGTGACTTTATGCATTTCTAACCAAGCACCTGATTGTTTTTATTGTGGGAAAAACAAATATCTGAAACACCAGTTACTATTCAAACTAGAGTACATCAAAATGTCTACAAACATGCCAAGAGGAGATCCTGAATATAGTAATTACTTAAACAGGCCAGAACCTGACTGATATTGGATTCTTAAGGTCAACACTGATTCTGATATTTGAGACTAAATGCCTCAATAAATCAACTAAAACTACCAGCTTGCAGTTGTACATGTCAACCAATCAGTCAACATCCAGTTTAGATCAATATCTGTCCAGACACTCGTAATACATGTGAACTTTACTTTATAGGTGAGCGTCCAAAATTAGAGCTGGTATCCGACCAAATGTGAAAAATTGTATAATTTCATGTTTTGTTCCTGAGTTGTGGCATCAAACAATCCACAATGAGGGTCATCTTTCATCCTTTGGATTTACAATATCATCACTTCATTGTGTTATTCCTCTTTAGATATTTGTGGGAAATGTTGTTATAATTAACATGTAAATTCTTGAGTTATGGTCAAAAAGCAGTTTTGTGAGGTCACAGTGACCTTTGACCACCAGATAGTCGTCAGTCTGCCAATGAGTCCAAGTGAACCTTTCTGCCAGATTTGAAGAAATTCCATCCAGGCATTTCTCACATATCGCGTTCACAAGAATGGGACGGACATGAGGTCAGAGCGACCTTTGACCGGCAAAATGGAATCAGTTCATCCTTGAGTCCAAGTGAACATTTGTGCCAAATTTGAAGAAATTCCCTCGAGGCGTTCAAGAGACATTCATGAGAAGGAGACCAACATAATGCTTCCAGCTATGGCTTTTTCCGACACGGAGGCACAATAAAAAACACGACAATACAAACCTGGCAGGGAGAGTTTCTAACAGGGAGTCCTCAAATCTGGTCGTCATCCAACAGTCATAAAACTGTGTATTGAGGTAGGATTTTACAGTTTAAACATAAACTACTAAACAAGACAGTGAGGTTAGATTAAAGGACAAAACAAAAACAACTTAAACAGTGAAACTGAAGTAAAAAGGTGCACTTTATAAAAGACTCCTCGACTGTAATTTCTATTTGTTTGTGTGATATGTCATGCTGGCATTTCGATATGTGTGTCAGTGAGAGTCTAACAGGCAATTACCAACTTAGTGGTCTAGAAACTGGCATGGAAATGTTGTTTTCTTTGTTTTCAATGAGGATTTAAGAGAAGCGTCCGCACAGATCTGTAAGAACTAAACCTTGTTAGTCAAGTCTAAATGTTTTTAGATGAAACCAACGTACTAAAAATGTAAACTATGACCTGTGTTTTAAAAGAGACACAACTAGAAAGCAGCAACCGGGTTCCCAGCCAGCCACACCCATTGGTCTTTATGACTTCCGAACGCCATAAAAATAATTGAAAGGAAAACGAAAGACAAGGAAAACAGAAAAAAAAAAAAGCTGCACACTGCCATTGCGAGGATGCCTGAACAAGTGGCACAACTGTCTGGAGTCATCGGTACCAGGTGTCAATCAACAGGCAGGAGTCGGTCATGTTGGGACAGCTGACCGACTCTCACTTGGTCCGAGGGGAAACAGAAGTACGGAGATTTGCGTCTCAGTCTACTAACTGGTGCCTCGTTGGTCTAATATAAGTTCATTCATCTGGTGCTTCATTCCTGTTTGTGTGTCTTCACAGTTTTGCGTCATGTGTTGCTGGCTAACCTCTAACGCTAAAAGATTAAAGCTGTTATAGAACTAAAGAGTAGATTGGATCTTGGTAGGGATGCAGAATGAGTGTCTTCAAGTTAGTTCAACATCTGCAGGTAAGCACAGACAAAAAAGAAAATAATGGAGATATTTTAAGACTACGTAAAGCAGCATTGAAAGTGATGGGTCAAATCAGGCTGAATCCCTCGGTAGGACAATGAGGCCTCTCAGTAATCCTAAATGTCACACACATGAACACAATTTCTGCAGAAATTTGCCAAAATGTTTCCAGTGATTGCGAGATTTCATCAGATGGTGATTCATCCCAACCATTAGCGTCATCAGCGTTTGACAGGTATGTAAGGATCAGGATCAAGTTCTACCAGTGATTGTTTGAGAAGCCCAGCAGACTGGAAGTTTGTAATTCACTGCATCTGCCACCTTCTTGCAAAACCTTTGATTCTGAAGAAACGACAATGGAACAGACACAGAGGAAGTGAGTAAGAAATGGGGGGTAGAGGTTGATAACCAAACACAGATCATTCCTACGTCACAGGTTTTTTGCCAATTGCAATTCACATAATGCAGCACTGTGGAAATGCTTTAACTCCCTAAACCTCATCCCTGCCGCTGCAATCAGCCCATGCATGACCTCTGGGGACTACAGTATTTCAAATGAAGTTTGGGAGTCGTAGCTGACGACTCAGCACCAAGGTGATGAAAAACTGCGTGATGACATTTATACGCTCTTTGTGAACATTCATTGAATGGCGATGGTAAACGTCCCCGGGGAGTCGTGCTTCTCACTGTACTTCAACCACAGAAGGAGCGGATGTGTGAGGCAGTCAGATATTAACCCAGGCAGCAATTAGGCCTACACGAGAGAAGGCAATGTGGACAGCTCGGCGATCCTTTGGTCTCTGACCAAGGGGGAAGTTAAGATAATAACATAATGCATTCCCAGCAATGAGAGAAAATCAAGTCAGCTGTAGAAAGTCATTTTGGTTTCTTTGGTTTCAATTACCATTCGGTAAAACTGCAATACAAATGTTTTTTGGTCGTACATTAACATGCTTGGGTGGCAAACACGCCATTGAAAATTGCTTAGCAGTTACTGTACATCACTGTACAGACGCAGCAAGTAAAGAACTGCGTCACGCTAGAACACGTGAAAACTATACAGACAGTGACAGAAGACACAACGTTATAATTCATCTCAGCGAGCCAACATGTGGGACAGATCTCACCCTAATCATACTTAAAATGTCATGAAATGGGCTGTAAACTTGAGTGTTAGAGCTTAGTCAAGCACCTTTCTTAAAGTCACAAACAGCGGCACAATGTGGAAAGAAAAGAAAGTTTCCCTCGAGCACACTCTGCAGCAGGCTGTCATTATCGCACGCTTAATGTCCAACTACCATCCTCCTCAAACCTGCACAACATTCGCTTTAATTCAAATAATGAGGCCAATCAGTTCACACCAGCATTTCAAAGAGAAACCACTCGTTATTTGTGATGATCAAAAGGCTGTTTTTATGACTGTGCTGAAACAAAGTGGGTACTGGTTGCCACCGGCTATACGAGAGCACTGCAGAAAAGACTCCATGACTGGAAGACAAGGCAGAGATGTCTATTGATTTAAAGTAAAAGAAGTTTTATAATCCACAGTATATGTCTGCAGCCTAATTAGAATAGAATAGAATAGAATAGAATAGAATAGAATGCTTTTATTGTCATCATACATAAGGTACAACGACATTAAAAGCAATGATGTTTGTGAGGGCGCCTGAGGTACAACTGCACTCAATACAATGTTCTTTTTTCCAAGTCATCAGTGATATTCAGCATCAGAGTGGAAGAATAACATGACTGTGGTCTTTATGCTTCACTAGCAGTCACATGCGCATATCAGTACACAGTGTATACTCAGTATGTACAGACCAGCACTTCGGTCTCACACATAATATTCACACAGAGAGCATGAAGATCAGAATCTCACTCATTCAAGAGGAAGGCTCCCTGCTGGTCCTGAAATACAGTATCTTTCCTCAGCCTGCCCACTGCTTTACCTCCATGTGTCCTGCCCCCTGCAGACACAACAGCACAGCTCACTGTGAGTAATGAAGGCTGACATGAGTGGCCTGATTAAACATTTCTAAATAAAAAAAATAATGTATAGGAAATTTGCTTTTTGCTCTTTTGACATAAATTAATGCATGTTTGACTCATATATCAAAGGGGTTATAGTTTATTAATCAAAAGCATTACCGTACACCAACTGGCTCAGTGTGTTTGCAGTGTGAGTAAACTTTTCGCATTACTCATTTGTGATTATTTGATGATAGAATTTAGAACATGTCATCTTCTCCAACGCTGTTTATGCGACTCGTTTCAGACATTACCGTGCAAGGCGGTTAGCAGTGAGAGCACAGCGCAGCCTGAAACAGACAAAGACCACTCTGTCCCAGTGCAGCCCTGTGGCGGGAAAGCAGGAAGACTCCTGTCATTTCCCTGGATGATGGGAATTCTACAGGTGCGCTCAGTAAGTGAATGACGATGATAAGCAAGAGATTGAACATTTAATTTCAGGCTGGCACGGCCATCAGCGCTCTCTCACGAACGGTGTTAACCCTTTCAGCTGCACCAGCACACGTGCAGGCTATTGATCAGTGCTGAGCCTGTTAGGAGGTCACGAGGTCAGAGCTTTCCAAAATGCTGCACTTTGTCACAAAAATCTATATATTAACCTGAAATTCCTTCGTCGGTACAAGCTTAACAGGCCTCAAACCCTGACACTAAGACTAAAGGTTAAAGTGAAATCTAGTTGAGGGTTGTAAGGAAAGACAACATAAAGCAACAGGAAATCTATCTGAGCCTTTACCCACCACAAATTTAAGTGGAACAGTGGAACTTCATAGTTTGTCACTACAGTTTGATGACTAGTTAGTAGAGCCTGGCTGATACATCAGTCGACCAACATTGGCCTATCACAGATGTATCATTGTTAGCAAATATAGAGCCCATATGTGTTGATACGAAAAATTATGCAAGCAGTCTTCACAGGAAGTTGTGTAATGCTCATGAAATCGATTGCTGGGATTCATCATTTTCACATTTCAAACCTTTGTTAGATGCACTGACTTTATGGTTTGTATGTGCTGTATTTGGTTTACAGTGTTTACATCTGCTCATCACTGTTTGAACACCACACCTAATAGCGCTTAATTTGCTCTTGTGGTTGTAAGATTTCTATTTTACATATTTTGAGTTACACAGATGTGTGCACACAGGACACCATGCAGAGCTGTTACAGCTAAAGGACACTCTTGTGTATGCCCTTCCTTTTCCATCAATTGAATTTCAGATAGTTTAGAAATATTTCCTTAATAAGAATTCTTCGTTATGATATTCCTATAGGAATCAATAAGAAAAGAATAAAAAGAAAAAGGATTAATCTGTGTACAACACTATATTAAATATTCTTAACTGTGTTTTGTTTAACAGGACATTTCCTGTTTTCGGACAGAATGCAACTTTTAAGGACAAAAAAAGAGTCACGCGCAAAATCAATCAAAAATGTATCTAAATATGAGCGATTAGTGTATTTAGAGTTCACAGAATGAGGCTGTTTGAATCCTAGACAAGGATGGATGATTTAGAAAAAGCACAAAAGACAAAAATATTTCAATGTCAAATGTTTATTCAATCAGTCTGACATTTTACATACTTTGAACATTTTGAAAATGTCATATACATTTTGTACAATTTTTTTTTTTAAAAATCACAATATTTTTCTTTCAAATGTTTTAGAAACATTTCCAGGAAATATTTTAAATAAAAAATATCCAGTCTTGCATCAGCTGGTTGAAGATGTGCACCTTGCATTTGTAAATACAATTAAAAATGCAAAAACTGATGGCTGTTCAAAAACAAAGTTAAAAAACACACAATAATTTTTAGAATGTTCTACATCAAACCTGTAAATGAAACCAGTGAAATATTCAGTGTAGTCTCCTATCCGTCCTACTTTATCTCATCCTCCATGCACGCTGTCATGCACTCATCTGTAAATTACCCTTTGACACTCTCTCAGCTCCCCTTTGTAAAATACTCTTATTGATGGGATGTATAGAGGAGAGTGTGACATTCTTTCGAGGATTACTAAACCAGCAAGAACGTGTTGTGGGATTATCCTGGCGGCCACCCGTGGTCTTCAGCAGACATAAAGGTATCATCAGAATGATAAAAGACAGCCAGGAGGTCCAGAAGCCAAAGGTAGAATGGTCACATAAAGACGCTGAACAGGTCGCCATAGGTTCATTACTGTCAGTGTGAAGACACACTGCGATGACCTCAGGACCTAAAGCTGGTTGCAGAGGTGAAGAAGTGAAGACAGTGAGAGAAAACATAATCCTATTAACGCTCTGGAAAACACGCATCAGGTAGTTTGGGCCACAGAACATCTACAGAATAAAAGGGCAGATGAAAACAAGGAAAAAAGGGGGGGAGGTCAAATTAGCTTTCGCAAAATGCTGGTTTAGAAAGCGGAAATGAAAGAGGCAGCGTATAGTTTATTTGCATAATGAAAAGAGGGAGGAAAACATCAGCAAGGCATGATGAATGAGCAGCAACAAAGCAGCTTTGGTTCCTCGTTGGTGACACCCTGTTTTCTGGGTGTAGCATGTTGTCCCTCAGTAGTTGTTACTCTTGCTTCAGTCTCACACGGAGCTGAGGCCGAGGGGCTTGGCAGGCAATTTCAAGCTAAGGGCGAAGTCGAACTCTTGAGAAATTGCTTCCATATTCCTGGTCCAGATCCTCTACCATGTTCTCCAAGTCATTAGCGGAAACCTCATCGGATCCCGAGAAAGCACCGAGGGAGCAAAGCGCCTGTTATCACATGACTGCTAACGTATTCAGGCAAAGTCTTTACGCCAGCACAGAAGGTAGCGCGCAACCTGCGGAGTTCTGGGAAAAGATGGCGTCATTAATTGCTTGTGTTTTGATTTATTGAAGACGAGAGGCAAACAGAAAGTCTCCGAGAGCTGTGGCAGGTAATTGTCACAGTTAAAGCAAACCAGATGGTAGTAACATTTCATAAATTTGCTTTCACAATTCAGAGGAAAATTCTGGCATCAAATCTGGGGACACCTCTGACATACTGTTGCCTGGTTGTCACTGTTTTGGTTGTGTGTATCGCTACGAGGCAGAGCGGGCCAAAAGGAGCTTGCCACATAGCTAGATAGAGATCAAGAGAACCTGTCTATCAGTAAGTATTTTATGTTCGTGATCAGTCCTGACTTCCATGTATTTCTTGAAAAAGCAGAAACAAGCCAAGAAGACAAAGAAGCAAAGTCCGAAGGGAACAGAGCAGTGCAAAAGTTGAAGGGTAAAACATGATTCGCACTAATGAAACAAACATCGCATTTAAATTGAATATTTTACCCCTCGATGTGGAGCTGTACTTTGGGAAATACAGTTATATAGTAATATATTTATATGAACCAAGACTGAATTACATTAAAGTGTATTCCGGCCTTGAAGCTCGTGTTATTTGTTTAGAGAGAGAGAGAGAGACAAAAAAAAGTGTGAGCAGCAAATGAAATCTGATAGAATGCAGAAGTGAGGATGCAAATGAGAGAAGAAGAATTGCATTCATGGGGTTCAAAAGTTATTGATTTTATTGCTTAGCTGAACAGAGCAACACTCCACGCTGCAGTAATTTTCTGTTATTTATTTGCCAGACAACACCCAAATGTAAGCTGAGGGAGGATATTCCGAGGTTAAGATCTAAATGAGGTGTCACTACAACAAATGCAGCAGACATTAAATAAATGAAACATAGTCAAGTATATACTGTATATATATTATGAGCGGGGTGTGTGTGCATGCGTGCGTATATATACTATGGTTTAAAAATAAAGTCCAAGCACTCTGCAATCCTAAAAGGCAGCATGCTATTGCAGTTCAACAACATGAGAAAGCACGCAGCTGCTGAATGTGGAAAGATGCCACAACATTGTATGTTTGAACCAGATGTTCAGGAGGCACCTTCGGTAAACAGTAAAAATGTATTCTAAATGTCACTCTACAGAATTTAACAAATATAAATTCTAAAAAAGTCATTTGAGGTTCTTTTTGTTTGTTAGTTTTGTTATTGCAAAGCACAATTCCAAAACCCTCAAATATGTCCCTTAGGTGGAGACGGCGGCTATATTTTAGCATCTCGAGACAAGCATCACATCTAAGACCAATGTTGAGGTCAAAGGCAGGAGGAGGAGTACTGCACGTCATTAAAAAGCAATCCAATCAGTACCGTAAGACGAATAGAAACTATTAATTATCCAGAAATGCCCGTGTGTGGGTTTTTTGTTTCACACCAACGATGACGACAAAATGATGATTCAGTCGTCGTTAATGGAAGGACATGGAAGGAATGGGGGATAAAAATCCAGTAAGGCACGCCACATCTGTTACTGAAGTGGTTTTTCAGAACTTTGAGAACAGTAAATGGGGAAAAAAAAAAAATCATGAATGAAATTTGAGGGAAAAGTGAAAAATGTTCCAGAAAGTCATAAAAGTCAAAGCTTGAAAGGATTTCCTTGCATTGTTGTTAAAATCTGGTTTTTGGTCACATTAAAGAGCTTATTGCTTAACTGACAAAAGCTGGACAGATTGTGTGTCATGTTGACACCATGTGAATATGGGCTACTTGAAAATCTGCAATCTATATATCTCCTCCTCTATTACACTTTCCCGTCCAAACTCCTCCCCATGGTAAGTTGGATAATGTGATCATCTAAGGAGAAGTGGTGGCTAGAACAACCGTGAGTGCAAGTGTGGGGTTACGATAATTTGCTTTGGATATCTGACTAACCTGCAGTGTTATTGCTCTTGAGATGACTCTGG
This sequence comes from Stegastes partitus, assembly GCF_000690725.1. Lineage (NCBI taxonomy): Eukaryota > Metazoa > Chordata > Actinopteri > Pomacentridae > Stegastes > Stegastes partitus. Next base: position 121,718 of record NW_007579369.1, on the reverse strand, counting down.
GCTCAGAGGGCGAAGCGACCTTCTCTTCCGTCTCGGTTGTTCGTCCTCATCATCGGAAAAAGTCGGGTCAATAGAGATGCCCTGGCACTCCAAATTACGACCTGCATACAATACAAACATGTACACACAGATGCACAGGCAAAGAAATGGTCAGAAAACTACCTTTGATGTAATAAATCTTTCTACGTCTTTACTATGTGCTTGCCGGCCCATTATAATTTGCAATGTCATTCATACAAGGCAGAACAATCACCCATGTCTACTGTAAATAAAAGGCATTAGATTCTATTCACATTTCTTTACAATAACCTTCAACTGTTCAACTGCAAGTTCCTAAACTGCCTCTAAATAAATGCCTCTGAGCGGCTGTGTGCTGATGTCTCGTCTTGTTCCAAATTTTTGGGATTACTTGGGTGGTTTCATTTCAGAAGCCCAAATTCTTTGTCGCTTAAACCGATTCTCCATCAGTGTCATTTGTGGCACATTAGTGGCAGTTTCAGGACATATCACCTCAGATAACCTTTGTCAACCCAGGACAACTCCACACCTCCAGTCCCGTGACCTTTATCGGTAATAGAGATCTGGCATTCCACACAAGCCCGATCGCACTCGGATACAACCATTTATAAGACAAACACACCTGTTTGCCCTTTAACTGTTGCTGCTAGCCTATTCGAATTCAAAGATTGACAGATTGAGCAGTTGTGTTAGATCAAAGAAAAGCTCGAGCCGGGCTGATTGGAAGATAACGTGTATAAATGCTACTGTAGATACAGTATTCACAGCTAAATGAAGGAAGCATGTATCTCACTTCTTTCATGTCCGACTCTTTTTCCTCTCAGACACTCTCTCATCCCCTGAATGACGCTGCCTTTCCTCTCTCCATTCATTTTTCTTCCCTCTATATCTCTCTTATCTTCAAGTCACCCCATTGTGAGTGATGCTTCCTATGTTGTCACTATCAGATGCTAAACCTGGAGGGAGCAGGTCACAGAGAGCCTCCAGGTCTGCTTAACATGAAAACACAGCCCGGGGCACGAAGGTCAGCAGGGGCCAAGGATGTCAAAGGGGAAACGGGTAGCCCACTGTGTTTGTAAAGCTTGGCAGGATTTCTAGATGCAAATAAAACATCAGTCTGCTGTGGTTCTGTGTGTCTGATCTGAGTCAAGCTTTGCAAAAGCCAAATGGGTGGGGACTTAAATCAAGCACAGCAATGTCAGAGACGTGCTCCACTGCTTGCGTGTTTACTGAATTCGCAAACACAGACGACTGTGGTGGTGCATGCTGTATGTTTCGCGTCGTCAGGGTATTGTAAAGATGGCTGTGAATTAAGTGGTTGCTGGAGTTATCAGACTCAGGCTGCATAATATAAACAAGGAGTAACAATACATTAGGCAGCCATTAGCATATTAGCAGCCACCGACATGAATATATGGCTTGTGTCCACCACTGTGCGTCTGGCCAAGAGAGAAACGCCCAGAGACTGATTTGTTGGACATCTGAACTAAATACTACAACACACCCATAATGTTAAAAAGCTTAGAATACAGAGATAATAGGGGAACGAATTCATCACAGCACAAAGATAAGTGCCAGGTGATTTCACTGACAAGCTGAAAACACAAGAAAGCAATTGTAAAAAGCCTTTTGGGCTGCAAACAACTAAGTGGTGTGAGCCAAGTCCTATACAGGATAATCTACAAACACCATCCATCTTCACAGAGGCCAGGTTGGGAGAGGGTGCACGGAGGGGAGGGAGTGCATACATGTGTGTGAGAGTGAGGGGGGAAAGTGCAGAAAATAAGAGCCAAACAACACAACCTGCTGAAGTCACCACCAGCATCACTGCATGTTGCAACTGTATTATTCTCTCGGGGTGATTGGAGCTTGGCTCTGAACACAACCACGGCCATTGAGAGAGCGATCAGTGGGTTATCCCAGCAGATTGCAGCACTGTAGTACGGGGGGGTATGACTCAGCAGATGTGACATCAGAGGCCTGCTCTGCGTGATGCAGGAAGGGGAAGACCACCTCACTGCCCGCCGTGTTGAAGCAATCACAGCAGACTTTGCTGAGTGGGTTTATCACTCACTGACAAGTGTTTCCCAGAACCCAGCTACTCCAGGGTATATTCTCTGTTTATGTGTGCTTTCAAGTTTACGCTCAAACCCCCTGCTTACATATTCAATTACATTCAACTGTCAAGTTTATTGGACAGTAAAATCAGTTAGAGGAAAGTTAAAACTCAAGAGTTTCACTTAGAGTCTGCATCATGACTGAATCACATCGTGACCTATGACATCACAAAGAGTACCGGGAATGAGAGAAAAGTTGCCATATTTCATACATGCACACCCTGCTCCACCAAGACATGGTTCATGTGGAAGTACGTGGATCTTGGACCACAGTGTGTGTGTGTATGGTGGGGCAGTTTAAGCATTGAATCAGGGTCAGTATAATTCACGAAAAAAGACTCTTTCATGTCCAAGTAAAACCAGATTTCTACAAAGTAACGTCAATGAATTAAAAATATAAAACCCAAAATGAGTGACTGCATATTCAGCCCCTTCAAGTCAGTATTTAGTAGATGCACCGCTGGCTGCAATTACAGCAGTGAGCCTGTGTGGATGGGTCTCAATCAGCCTGAACATCTGGACACTGCAATTTCTGCCCATTCTTCTTTGCAAAACTGCTCAAGTTCTGTAAAGTTGCACAGGGATCATGAATAAAGAGCCCTTTTCAAGTCTCAATTGGATTCAGATCTGGGCTCTGACTTCAGAACATTCACCTTGTTGTCTTTAAACCATTTCTCTGAAGCTTTGGCTGTATGCTTTGGATCCTTGCCTTGCTTGAAAACAAAGCTTCTACCACGTCACAGGTCCTTAGCAGGCTGTATCAGGTTGTCCTTTAGCTATTCCAAATGCTCTGTGGAATTTTATCTTCTATCTTTACAAGGCATCCAGGATTTACTCCATCCCATCATCATAATGCTGCCACCTCCATGCATAAGATTAGAACTTAATTTTGTTTTATTTTTCTGATTATTCTGATCATTCATTCTGCATAGACAAATAAAGGGGTATTTAAGCGCCTTATTGGAAAGTTTGCCTTCATAAACATGTACACGTGCGACACACACAAACACACAAACACACCTGTGAGAAGGAGAGTTGGTTCCTGAGATGGATGGATGCTCTGAACCGTCTCCTCTCTTCTGTCCTGGCTCCCTTCTTCATCTTGACTTGCATCACTGCCACCGATAGAAATCAGACACATTTGAGAGAAGAGAAAGTGTTTTATTAACAAATATTAGTGTGTGAAGGAGAGCATGGAAAAAGGGACTAAAAACAAATTCAGTGAGTGAACGTGCTTTAGAAAACGCAGCTTCTCATTTTCCTGTGCTTTTAGGTAACCATCTTTCAGTATTTAACATTATTGACCACAAGAGACACTGGCAAAGCCAGGCATATGAGCCGGAATTATGACTAAGATCTTCCATTTATACTGTAAAGAAAGAAGTCAGCCACCCTTTGTGATCTGCAGAAGCCAGAGGTGTGGCAAACACATACGCAGATCTGACATCACTGCTTGACCCGCTTGGAAACAAAACTGGCAAGTGTGCAGCTAAAACGGACACCAGAATATGTTAATTTATTCTATGTTTTCCCACAGTTGAGTGCTTGTAATAAAATGTTAATCCCTCAGTTACACCCACTGGTGTGAAAGATAAAGCCAAAGAATGCAGTTCAAAATGTAACACTGTCAACTGCTTTAGCATTTTTCATTTCATTTACATCAGTTTTCAAACACAAATGCAATCCCCTAATGGTGCCAGCTTCTGAAACGAGAACATTTGCTGCCTTTCTTTGTCTTACATTAGAGTAAACTGAAAATTTTGGGTTTTCTGGAAAGACAAACAAAAACAGTCTCATGACATCACCTCAAGCTCTAGGCAATTCAAATGGGTATTTTCACAGTTTTATTATTGCTTTATGGACCAAGTAATGACATGATTGATCAACAACATAATGGACAGATTACTTTGGAATATTTGACAAAAATCCCCCGACGCCTTGGCCGACTCAGTTCTGTATGTCTATGCTTCACAACGGTAGATTTATACAAAGGTGAATCATGTGTGTTAAAAAGCATTAAGAACATATATATTTTTAACATGTTTCCTGCCTGAATGAAGCAAAGTCAGTCAGTTACAACGCATAAGCACAAAACCAGAGCAAACCATGTAAAATAAGCCTGCTGACCTCGGTAGTTCCTTATCTCCCTGCTGGTCATCGGTCTGGTGGAGCTGACGGACAGCATCCTGCAGGCCTCTGATCTTGGCCTTCTTCTCATTTAGCACCATGACAAAACGTGAATACAGCTCCTTCTCTAAAAGCTCCTTATCCTGAACCTGCTGCTGCAGCCTGGAGGGGAAAACACAAGAGCACACATACACAGACAGATCAAAAAACGTATAAAACATGTTTTAAAAGGGAGGATTCTTGTTTTCTGCCTTCTGACAATAATTTGCTGAAACGGTGCTGATGCCTAGACCTTGTGTGACCCTAATCCTTCGTCTCTGGCGAGGCCCCATTCATTGATGGAGCAATCAAGAAGCAGATCAACAATAGCACAAACAATGCACCAGGCATCCATAAAACGAAGAACATACAAATGAATCATTTAAAGTTAGTTCCCAGAAATCACAAGACCAGCTTGCTGCACTGGGTGGGACCCAGAATATTCTCAAATGGGTGACCAGTGATGATGTCATACTGGGGGATTGTGCATATAAACAGCTGGCAACACCACTTAAAAAGCAAATAGAGTTTGCATGCAAACAAGACAATCAACAACTAAATACCATTTCTGGAAATCTTAAGAAAATTATTAGATTTTGTTGGGGTATTTCCCTCCTCATCCTTACTCTGTGAGTATTCGTTGGTGATCCTGTTTCAGTCTACGGTTCTCCTCCAACAACTGGGAGTTTTCAGTCTCCAGATTTCTGCTGTGCTTTAGGGACTGGCTGATCATCTCCCGGGTCAGCTCTAGAGGGTCGGGAGACGGCTGGAGATCCACAGAGCCCAAGTGCACCTGAAGCAAGCAAGGAAAGAAGAAGAGGGGTAACAGATGAGAAAAATGAGAGGGTAAGATTAAATATGAATGAACTTCTATGTCACAATCAGCAGGAAATAAAGTTATGCAGGCAGTCTGGCTTCATTATTCGTGCAGCTGAGAAACTCAGCAATATGGGACAACCTCACTATTCAATCTTTCTTCATTGCACTGACAGGTAGAGGCAGTTCATCTGTCATGGTAAGCATACCCTCTGGGTGCCTCCCTTTAAACATGCCTGACTGACAAGTGGACAGATTTAAGACCTCATTCTCTGAGCCGCCCTCAGAGTATCTGGGAATCCTCTCAGAAGAGATGGAGGAAGTTTACTGCAGCACATCTGGCATCATATTCCTGACATGAGCTACATACTACAAATGATGCATACGCTAATAAATTCAATCTGATAAACTAACAGTCTCGTCTTGCTTCCAAAATCAGCTCCCAGTGAAAAGTGAGTAAGCATTTGCACCTTCCCTCCATCCCAAAATGTTCAGCAATACAGAGGTGCAACAAATATTACACAGTATCTCCTTTGAAGTGGGAGGCTTTTTTAGGATGATGAGGTGTTTTCCTCTGTCTGGGAGAAACACAGGATGAATTCATTGGTCACAAGTAAAGTACGCAAGTGAGAACTAAGTTTCCTGTTCTGTTGATTCTCCACGATGGCTCTTTGGAATCGCAGGCAGGCTTGAGATGTAATAAAACATTCCTCATTTGGTTTGCAGCTTGGCACCAAGTCACAGAGCAGGGCTGAGGCGTTGCAGCTGTCGACAGAAAAATGCAAAAATTTCTAACATTTCCTTGATGTGTAAAATTTTCTAAATTCCACTGTAGACCTACAATTTATATCGGAAAAACTGACCTTAATTTACAGCAAACGGCTATAATTAAATACAGAAATTCGACCAAGAGACAGAAACCTCGTCCGACTGGGTGTGTGTCAAATAGCTGCACTATCTTTCTTGTTGCCTTGGAGATTCTTCTATTGACACACACCGAAGTACTGCTCATGATGCACTCAAAAACCAGAAGGTGATAAGGTGCTAAATCTTCACTGGGCTGCGTTGAGGTCACAGACCCACTGTAATAAAGCCGCCATCTTCAAAAGCTCTCATAAAATACTTGTCATTTTTTGTCCTGTGCTGACGCTGTCCTGGCAGGCCACACACCTGTTTCCCCTCTGCTGGTGAACCTGAACATGTTTCACTGGATGAACATTTGCCTCCCATTGCTCCGACAGATCTGCATCTTTACAATCTCTGTTCTTTGGTATCATTCCCTCAATTTTTTCCTCCCTTTTCCTTATCACTTTGTCTCTCACAATGCAACCTTTTCTGCAATGTTTTGAGCAAGAAATACTGGACTTCTATTAATGAAATGTACAGCAACACTAACTCTATTACACCAAATCACAACAATCGTTCCATGACTTTTCATTTAGCACCACCATTCTTTTTAGTTAGACATTTATAAACAAGTACCTGAAAAAGTAAAGGGTATTTTCATCAGCCTCAGCTGTACTTTGTGCTTCGTGGGTCTGGGAACTAGAAATTATCCGCTTCCCTGTCAAATACCAAACACAGAAAAGCAACAAAATTGTTCTATTTTTGTGTTTTTTCAACGTCCATTAACACTGAAAATCAAAGTAACAGAGAAAAACACAGCTTTTTTTTTTTAGGTTTGGCATAATCTAATTTTTTGCTTCTCTGTTTTTAACCAAAACCAAAAAAACAAAACAATAAATGTTTTATTTTTTCCCCGGCTCCCAGTATTATTGTAAATCCAGTGAAGCAAATTAGAAAAGGGCTTTTTTTCCGTTGGTGCAATTTTCATTTGTCAATTTTCCATTCCAATTCAGCAACCCTTTCATCCACAGCTGTTATAGCATGCACATAAAACTTTGTTCCTTGGCATACCTTGGCATGATAACGTGCTAAGCTAAGATGGTATACACTGCTAAACATCAGCATTTGAAAATTAGCATCTTGCTAAAAGTGCCATGGACCCATTCACACCTTTAGTCTTGTTTGCATGTTGTCTTCTCATCTGTTTTTGTTCATTTGTTGGCAAAAGCAGTAAAAAAAAAGACAGGAAATGCATAAAAGGGAGCAGGGGAATGACACGCAGCAAATAATCCAGCGAGGAATCAAATCAGGGACTCACTGCTCAGGATATCTTGTGTTATGTGTCCTAACACTCGCTTATTGGGTCGTCTGTTCTTGTTCTCTTTTAGTGCTTTACACTAGAATCCGTCAATACCTTACCACCCTCTGAAATTAGCAAAAAACTTGTGATGAGCACAGGTCTCACACACTCATGTGGTTTTATTTAGAGTAGTCTTGTGTAGCCAGACCGTTCTCTAGAGCTGACCTGACGCTGTGTAGAATGGTCTGACAACACCTCAGTAACCCATTTCATCCTGGGAAGTGAAGAGAATGCTGTGACAGTGTTCATTTCAAATAGCAAATGGGGAATAGTGTTGGTCAAACATTTACATAGAGAACACTAACATTAAAGGGGCTAATTCACGGGGGAAAAACGCAGAGTTGCTTTATTACATGATGCAAACCTTAAGCAAAACGCGACATCTTTAGGTTTTAGAAAGGTAGGTTGTTGTTTCCCATCATGAAAGGGATTTTGAAAATCACAGATCAAAAAAAATGTGAATTTATTAACATTAATTTAGTGTAGATATACTTTTAAAAAATACTGACCCCATTCAGTATTCACAGCCAATACGATAGAATAAGAAATTGTACATTCAAACCCTGCAAGTTTTCTAGAACATATAAGCTCACTTGTTTCAGTGCCCACGCTGCCAGTTCTCAGACTGATCACACCAAGGAAATCAGTCATTTAACCAAAGCCAGCTTAATGGGATCAGGACATAGAGGAGACCACCCGGGCTCTTAGAAGGATGAGAGTCCCAAGGACTCATAAAAAATCTAGAGTAACATTAGGTTGTCACTGTGATCCAGTGCAGGCTCCTCTCATGGAGGGAATTTGTGTGACAATGAGACTTATAAGTCATCAACAAGTTGGCACAGCTGTAATTTAGTGGTTGTGCAATATGGTCCTCCATTAATATGAAACAGTGACACTAATGTAGGTAGAGCTCAGCGAGAACAGCTGATGTTTGTCTTCGTCGTGACTGCGGATTTGAATGGTGTGCAAGCGAACGTGTCAGTGGCCTACATATTAACGTCTATAGACACACGTGTCGAGCTGCACAGTTTGTGAGGAGTGATGACTGTGAAAGCTTTGATCTTCCTTCAAACCTCCCTTCCATCTTTTCCTGAAACTCCTGCTCTACTTCTTGCTATCTGCTTCTTAAATCGCAGCAGAGGAAAGCCATTTGGCAATAAATCAGCCACGTGACAATGGATAATGTGAAGGCTTTGAACTCTCTGACATGCTGAGTACACTAATATTTCCACACTTCCAAGAATGCCGTAATGCCCTACCTTTACTGTAGTAGTGTCAAGCCATAATAATGACTTGGAGTTTGTAAAACTTTGTCAACGAGGTCACTGACACTTTTTTCGAGACCATAAATCTACTTGTCCAGCATGTTAACATGGTATTACCAGTTTAAGACACTAGATACAAGCATCTAAACTCCTGGAAACCCGACCTTTATTTACGGGATTAACACTGGAAATGGAGCTCCGCTGCTGTTTATTTATTCAGGTCCCTGTTTTAAATACCAAAGGTTGTAGGTTTCACTGTCTTTACTTTCAGGTTTTCCGAGACGACCCACTGCAGTAAACACATGGACAAAAGTTTACCTTTGCTGCATGAAAAGAGGAAGGATTGCACCAGACAAGGTATAAATTTGAGAATGCAGGCCAGCACCATGCTCATTTCTGTACAGCACTGACAGATAGATGTAATTAAAGTTAATTGTTAAAAGACAGAGAAGAGCCTTCTTTATTTTCTCAAGTTTCTGCTTCTCTCTTGAGACACAAAGATAAAGTTAAAGGTCAGGCTGCACGCTGTTACCAACTTCTGCCAAGGTGTGGGAGGTCAGACTGTTTGTCTGTGATGCACAACCCACTGCCACATTTTTCTACTGCGTTACTCGACTGAAACAACGATAAAATAGGGAAAATGTTCACAAAACTTGTTTCAATCTCTAACAGCATGAGACATATGACGTGTAACACAGCGGTGGGCGAATCTTTTGACAATCAAAAGATCTGCATCTGTTTGCAACAAGGGCAGACACACAAGGATAAGACCACTAAAAAAGATGAGAAGCTTCCTACATCTCTGTTTCATCTTAGGTAGAGTTCATGAGTTCGCAAAACCCCGAACAATCGGACATCCTCTACACCCACCTTTAGCCAAATTTGTGAATGTAAAATCTTCTTCTCAGGATACATTTGTCAAAGATTAAACCGTGGTCCAGTGTGTGTGGTCCAACCGTTTGTTTGTGTGTGTGTGTGTGTCTCCAGACAGTCAGCCCGACCGTAAGGTCAAACGTTGACGTAGGTGTGGAGGACAAAGCCAAAAGAACACAGTCCCAGTGAAAATGATACCATAACACACTGTGGGCACAGAGGACACAAAGCTCCTCTTATCACACCATCCAACACACTGCTGGAGATCTAAACCACCATTTAGTTCCAAGGATCAGAGGATAATGACCTCCTTGAATCAACAATCGGTGATCGGTGATATAAACAGACATTATATTAAGTCCAAGAATTAAAATTTCAATCATATCCAATTTTGTTATTTACTGAAACGATAAAATGCAGTACCTGGACAATGTCCTTACACCCTAACGTTTACAATATGATTAAAATATAATCAGCATGTCAGTGGTCAAACTATTTTTTCCTCATTTTCTATCTCAAAATAACGATTGTGTCTAAGGGAACTGGGAAGTGAGTGGGTGAGCGCTGTGTGCATGATGACAAAGAGACAGTATTCAAGGGTGGGCACGGGTGCCCAGTATGGGAAGTGTGGGCATCGAAGTAGAGGTCAGCTTGTCTCATCAGCTCCCTCATCCGCTGTGAAGAGGCGTAGAGGCCAGATAAAGAGGAGGAAGTGAGGGGCGACAGCAGCTGGTCCATCCCCGATAACACAAACTTTCACAAAAGCAGCAGTGGCACAGGACCAAATCAAGAGCAGCTTGTGGGTGGGAAAACTTGATCCTCGCTTTGGTGTCTGCCGAGAAAAAGCGGCTTCAGAGATTTTGGAGCATTCAGGAACACCTTATTACCATTTGGTCATGTTAATAAACTACACCCTTGAAAAATCTACTGTGAGAGGGAACATGCTGGCGGTGGCCGCAGGAGAGACGCGTTGGTGGATCAGACGCTTCGGTGAGGTTAGTATACAAATCTGCCTTCCAGTTGTGCCACAATTTCCCCAGATGCTAAAAGGAAAATACATCAATAGAACTCCAAAGGTTAAATCTGTAACCAATTTGTCTCAATTTCTGCTTTTTGGTGTGCCAGTGATTGCGGATTTCAATTGAATTACATTTTTCTGGAGCCACATCAGAAGCATTGGAGCCACTTTGAGGAATTTATCATTTGAATTTGAACCAAAACTGGATTTAGCGAGCATTTTTCCTCCGGTCTATCCAAAAAAAAAAAAAACGACCTCCGTTAACATTAAATACAGTAACGCAGCGCTGTGACAAGCAGCGTGATGGTCCCACAAAAAGAATGAGGCTTCCTGCAATTTTCTCAAATTTGTCACTTTCAGCATAGTTCGTATTTCAGAGCAGCTTCGAATCAGGGGGATTTGGACTATAATTCTTGACAGTTGTGGTGACTGAAGCCACAGGATTTTAGATGAGTCTAACTGTATGAATGTGACACTGATTGTTCTGTGTTTTATGTTTGCCAAATAGAACTCGTTTTATAGGTCACAGGGGATTCCAGCTGCTCAGCGAGACGCCAGCCACAAATTTCACTGCTGTAGAGCATGTTCTCTTATTCTGATTGAAACAGCCCAAATTCTAAAGTGAGAAATTACAAAATATGCTCTTGTGAGTGTGTTTGTACAATTCCAGTCTTCATTTGTCAACATAGTTTAGAAACAGCAATATTTTAAAAATCATGCGCATGATGTTTTTATAAGAGCTGGGCGTTAAGTGATAAAAATGAAATCTAAAAATCTACCATATGAGAACGAGGCCGATGCTCTGAAGAGCCAAAAGCACAAAAATTACACATAATAATTCATTAGCAGCTGCATTTTAGCAACTTCTACGTGATTACTTGTTGGCGTGTTTCTCTCTTTCCTGCTTTTATGTGATTGAGGTTTTCGTGGTTTGAGTTATCACGTCTTCATTTTGCAGCTTTTCATTTTCAACGAAAGAAGAAATAGGATCACATGCGAGAAAGCTGAAATGCTGCTCTTTGTAAAGAAAAACCTGCCTCTGCTTAAATAGGCCTTACAGTTGGGGGGAGTATAACTGTTTCAGTGTTTGGGATATGTGCAATAGTTTGAGAATATTAGGCCTATGCAAGTTGAGAAATGTGCACAGACTATAGCACAGAACTTGTACATCCCTTGTCAAAATACAGTCAGGACACATTTTCTTTGCATTTGATATTGCAGCTATTTCACGGATGTTTTTAATGGTCCTGGACTTAAACGTTAAATATGTTTAAATATGTTTTACTTTTGTTATGTAATAAAGAAGACTATGTGGTCTAATTTGGGGGCTTCTTTCGAATAGCTTTACATTCTCACAGTGCTTACTTATACTCATTTTTCAGTGTGAACAAAAACTGAATATCGACATCGGTAATAGGAACAGTGGTTAGCACTGTTGCCTCGCAGCAAGAAGGTCACCGGTTCGCATCCCGGTGAGGACACCCGGGATCTTTCTGTGTGGAGTTTGCATGTTCTCCCCGTGCAGTGTGGGTTCTCTCCGGGTTCTCCGGCTTCTTCCCACAAGGTCCAAAAACATGTTGAGGTTAATTGGTGATTCTAAATTGTCCGTAGGTGTGAATGTGAGTGTGCTTGTCTGTCTCTAAGTGTACCCTGTGATAGACTGGTGACCTGTCCAGGGTGTCCCCTGCCTTCACCCTGAGTCAGCTGGGATAGACTCCAGCCCCCCACGACCCTAGTGAGGATTAAACGGTGTATAGATAATGGATGGATGGATAGATAATGGATGGATGGATGGGCATCGGTAATATCGGTTTTCAGCAATATCAGAAATCTTAATATAGGTATCGGCCAGAAATTTTAATATCGTGCTTCACTAATTTTTCCCTTTTTGTCCTATACGAAGCATCATCAAGCCATGCATGTAAGAAAAAATCTCTTTGGTTAATATGTGGATGTTTAGTTCATTGTGCAGATAATTGATGGTAATAACATGTTAGAAAAGGACTGCAAGCTGAGAAAATGGAGCATTCCCAGCATAGTAATTATCATCCTTTACTTCTAAAAGCGGTTGTAAATCTGCCTATTAAAGCAGTTGTGGTACTATAATGCAGCACTTTCATTATCAATGAATCCGGGGTTTTTTTTTTTGTTTGTTTTATAAATGGATTTATGTATAAAATATAATAGTGAAAAACTCACCACAAATTTGTAAACCAAGAGCCAAAAGTCCAAAGACAATCAGTTCACAATGATAGACAAGCAGCAAATAATCCTGACATGTACTAAGACAGTTTGGCAGTTTTGCTAAATAAATGATTTACTTTTCTTTCGTACTGCTAATTTATTAATCAGTGAATCATTGTAGTTCTACCGGCATGTCTCAGTGCCCTGAATGAACCTATTAAACACACACACAGTCCTTTGTGATTTTACACTAACGTTTGCACTTTAGTGCCAAAAAAACCACCATAAGTCATCAAGTGGAGGCCGATCTTTATAATCACATTATTTTAAAAAAATGCACTTTTGATTCAACAAGGAGAGAGGAAATGATGTGGTCTATTTAACAAATTAAGCCACCAGCCAAGACTGATGAACCATCGCCAAACTGTTTTATCACCTCACAATTAGGAGGCCAAGATAATAAAAAAAAATAAAGACTAAACCTGAAAAAATATACAGTTCAGGTTGGTGTCATAAACACTGCAAAGTCCTTAATTAGCAAAGGCATTAAGTGTCTGTTCTGGCAAGTGGTAACAGGATTTTTTTTTTTCTTTGCCCATGACAGATTGGTACTTAAATAGACATTAAGGAGGAGATAATGTCTGACTTACTCATGTAAAACACCTGCTTAGTAGCAGTTTAACAACCAATGCCCAATTACATTCATCATTACAACTTCGAGGGTCATATTCGTAAAATATTAATGTCAGGTTAAGTTCACCACCTGGTTTGCCTCTACCCTCTTTTCTTCTTCTCCCAAAGGAAACTTGCCTAATTTTTGGTCATTTCTGCACCCTCAAATTATCCGGCTGCAGAAATGTGCTCTACTTTTTTTTTTTTTTTTTAAACCTCTCACATGTTGGAAAAGAAAAAAAAGAAAAAAAGGCAAGTGGGAGACAGAGCAAGAGAAGGAAAAAAAAAAAGGAAAGAAGCAGGTGTTAGACAGCGGTGGTAGTTTACACTTAATGCAAATAGTCCCCCACGGATTCTGAGGTTTGCTTGTCTACCACACACATCCTGCACAGAGTGATGATTACTGTCAGCAACAATGGAACATGGATTACTTCTTTTTTTTTTTAAAGGCAACACACTGGGCTGCACTGATTTGGGCCACTGTCAGTCATTTTGTGTGGTCCAGTTGCTCCTTTTGGCAACAAAAAAAGAAAGGAAGAAAAAAAAAAACATCCACCCACACAAACCAGACAGTTCACTTTAAAATGTCTTATTGTGAAACAGAGAAGTCAAACTGTGGCTTTTAAATAGAGTTCAGTGATTTGATCAGATGTACTGGGGCATTTTTAATACAGAGCACAACATGTAATGATAATCAAGGTGTCAGAATCGAATTGCTAATTATCAGAACTATCAATAATATAGTGTCTTAATTAATGTTACAGCTGGGTGTGTCCCATAAGTATCCCTATGACATCAACAGTCAATCTTTGTTTTTTTTGCATTAAAACTGAGCTACATTTTGTTTTGTTTCTGAATCTGTAAGACTGAGCATCCACAAACCAAAAAAAATTATTTGTTTAAAATATCAATTCTTCCTATTCTTTATGTCAGAACTTCATTAGAAAAATCAGGGACACTGTTAGGTATAGTGCAAGTAACACTTCTGTCAAGTACAGCAGCTAAAGACAAATAACCTGGCAGGCTTTTCTTTAACCGACAGTTTGTCTGCTCATGTCTGGGCATGGACACATGCACATACAGGCACACTTGAATACACACCCCACACTCAAAGAGACAAAGAAAGCCAGGGGAAGCTGGAGAAAGAAAAGAAAACGGGTCTAATCTAACAGTTGTTTAGCATTGCTAGATTGGGACGGTCCTGTCCATAAATCAGGATTTTACAGTGTTTGTAACCTCCTGGCCTTCTTCCTCTTGGGCCTCCTCCACCAGCGCAGCGGTCGCAGGACACAAAGTGACCTGCTCCCTGGAGGCAACAGCACCCTCTCACAGTGTGGAAGAAGAACATCAAAATCCACTGAAAGCACCGTGACCTGTGCTTCTCTGTGAACTGTGGAAGAACTTCGTGAGCATTTTCTGTATTTTCTCAGTGCATTGATTTAACAAGAGACTCGGTTTCATGTGGGAATCGGATTGTTTACGTTAATGCAAGCCAACTCCGTCTTCCCATGTAACAAACTTCTGGTCAACAAACCTTTTTGTTATTTACAAGCTGTGGCCAGTACACCACTACCTCATACTGTTGCTATTGGACAACTGGTAACAAAGTGAATGATTCCTATCTGTGGCTCAATCCACAGCGGCCTGAAGGCAACCAGGTCTTTGTAATTCTGCTATATTGTTAGGAGACTATAAATCTTATCTTTTAAACAGCCCCCTGTAAAAAATAAAATAAATAACACTTCCTTTCTGTTTTGTTGCACGCCGTTAGGTGCATTTATCCTCAGGGAACAACGACAAGAGGATATGATGTTGTGAAAATCGGAGTTGGAGTACTGACACATGACTAAGAACACCAGCTTCCTAAAAGGAATCTGCAAGATTATTCAACATTTCTGAGACCAGTTCAACTGCTCACGTTCAGTTTGATATACTGTAGAGCTGCAGCACAGTCGATAACCGTGTTTTTTTAACTTGAATTCATTGTAACGACTCTTTTTCTTCAGCATCACTGTGTAATTGTTGTCAGTTGTTTTTGCATGAATCACTGATCAGCTGCATTCGGTGCTACAGTTTAGACAATGGTGGCGGCAACAAAGTCTGATTCGGTTTAAAGGTTTCCAAAGACCCGAGGCTACAAAGTATGGAAGTACTTCAGATGATTACCAGAACAAAAAGGTGGGTTCACAGCAGCACGGTGCAACGCATGAACCCCTAAAGAAAAACACACATGCATTATTTAGTGCGGAGGTACTTTACATCTATTTTCTTCTCTCCTATCCCCTGTGCTCACACACACTGTATTTCATTCTCGCTGAATTACCAATGAATATGTTCTCATTTACAGTGTTTCTGTTTAGGTTGTCAGACAATGGAACCAGCATGAAACAGAAACTGAAACAAGGCTCATTAAGACAACATGTCATCCAGCAGTCACTTCCAAGCTCCTGCTCTGCAGCACTAAAATCCTGATTTAATGACTGGAACGTTGTCTGACTAACCTACCATGAAGAGGAGTTAAAGATAACAGCCGTGGTGTATTTACATAGAATTTGAAGCTACTGTCAATGCTGTAGCTCAATTATACAATAACAAGCAGAGGATTTGCTTCAGCTGCTCCATGCTTGTAAAATATCCACCGTGTCCATGTTGCTCTTTGTTTAATATGCACAAAGAACTTTTCACTTTGTTAAGGGTTTCATGGAAACTTTGGTTTCTTTTTGGCATTTCACAGCTGACTTAAATAATAAGCCCTCTGTTTTATCTACTTATATCACATCGAGTTGCCAGTTTAACCTGTTTTTGTACTTTAATGTGTAAAAATGTTTTTATATTTTGTACTGTGCTGCAATATACAATGACATACAGGCCATCAAAATATCCATCCATCCATCATCTATACCCCGCTGAATCCTCATAGGGTCGCAGGGGGGCTGGAGTCTATCCCAGCTGACTTAGGGTGAAGGTCGCCAGTCTATCACAGGGCCACGCTTAGAGACAGACAAACAAGCACACTCACATTCACACCTACGGACAATTTAGAATCACCAATTAACCTCAACATGTTTTTGGACTGAGTAGGAGGAAGACAGAGAACCCGGAAAGAACCCTGCACGGGGAGAACATGCAAACTCCACATAGAAAGATCCCAGGTGTCCTCACTGGAACACAAACCGGTGACCTTCTTGCTGCGAGGCAACAGTGCTAACCACTGCTCCACCTTGCAGCCCCCATCAAAGTATAATTAACCTAAATGAAGCGGTCATTTCGCTTTTATGGAGTGAAATCAATAGTTTAGATTCCTTAATTAATCAGTAAAACAGACAGATGAATAAATACAAAAACAGAGGTTAGTGGCAGCCCTACTATACTGCTGTTAGACGGTCCATTACTCTACTCTATGCATGCTTCCCTGAATGAGTGCACATTCTGCCACTGACGCAAAGCACCAAAAACCAGTTCCGGAAAACACCACTCATCGCCAGAGCCTCGGTGCCTACTGTTTCAAAGCAGCAGTCCAACTCCAAACTGGTGCCACATGTCAGTGAGAGAGAGACAACTTTAAAAATGTAAAATGTCTGCTCATATGCTGGAAACAACTCCGTGCTGCACAATTGCAAGTTGTAATTTTCAAGAGGTTACAACTTCCCCCTTCAACAAGTAAAGGCTTAGCCATGGTGTTGACTGCACTGTGGCATTCATTTATGTTAGGTCATGACAATAATGAAGTGAACTGTGGAAGTTTAGCTCATAGGAATATGTCCAGCTCATCTACTTTATTAACCATTGCACCAGTTTGCCAAATAACTATGTTAACATAACAACACGCTGCAACAGAAGCTGAGCTCGGATCAACTTTTAAACCCAAGATTTTAATGTAATAAAGGAAAGAGCTGTGCTTTTTTTAATTTAGTGCATTTCTCTGTTTGAACACTGCTTTCAAGCTGCTGTTACTTTTTAATCAAAAAAGTATTGAAGGTTTAGTTGGTGAGCTCCTTCCGTATTTGCTTTTGAATATTGGTAGAAGTGAAAGATTGACACTGTTGATTCCTAGTATAAAAATAAAAATCCTCCTACAGTTTTGGCTTACCGAAATGTCATTACAGGTCTTCTGATACGAGAAGCGACAGTGATCTGGAGTGAGGTGGAAAGAATACACCTCTTGGTCGCCTCCTCTCCTCCCTCCTCTTCCTCTTCCTCCTTCCCTTTTTGTTAACGCTTGAAGAAGATCCTCCACATATCTCTCCCTTGTAACTCCCATGTCACTGGCTTCCCTTGTCACCTCATCCTCTGAAACTGACAAAATAAGGCACTGATCAAACATCCGATTTCCTTTTAGAAGGCATTTTTCTCATTTTTGCAAAAATTTCAAAGCCTGTACAGCTGAGAGAAACTGAACAGAGCGCAAAGAGATGAGAGCACGTCGCAGAACTAAACTATAAACATTAATTATGTAGTAACACATGACTGCATGTGAAAGCGGATTTGAAAGGAAGCACAGAGAGAAACCAAGGAGAATGTCATCAGCTGTTCCGCAGCTGCTCACGCGGGCTTGAAGGTCCCAATTAACACATCAAACACGGCAACACTGACGACCCACAAGCCCGCACATAGCTGTCACAACCCCATCTCTACCTGTCAACTCTGCAGATGGACAGCAGAAGAAAACTAGGGAGCAGTTATGTTCCAGGTGTCCCTCTAGAGAATACATAGTCATGTACATATGTAACCACAGACACACACACACACACATTCAGCACTGACTTGCATATACAAAGACGAGCCTTGTAGAATTTAATCTGCTTTAGACACCTGTAAGCTGCAGCATGGGAGCGAAGAGGGACGATGAAACAAGGTCACCACTGTCCCTCTGGTTAAAGGACCAGCAGTTACAACTTTATGAGACGGGGTCAGCCAGGTGCCTCTATGGTTTGAACAGCCTGATGGATGGTATAGCTGGTGACAACTCAGTCTAGTCAACGGTCAGGAGATGGGAGATACAGTAAGCCTAAAATTGCGGGTCAGTTACAGCTGCCATGGCCTAAGATTGATGAATGATTTGATTATTCAGTCCACATGTGAAATCTTTACCTTCTCCAATCCATGCTGAGCTTCCATCAGTGAGAGCCAAGGTGAACCCAGCACCCAGGTCTTCGGCCCAGTCCACTCGCAAGAAGTAGGGAGTTCCTGGATCAGTAGTCAGAGTGATCTGGCGAACTGTACCGCTCATGTTTCTGGTATGGCCTTTAGACCTACAGAAAGTCAAAGATAAGTGATTCAGAAACTCTTACTAAGAAGCCATTATGATAAATATTTCCAGCAACGAGCCCTCTGCATTGTGTTTTGTGAGTTAGTATTTGTTCCTTGGACCTCCTTCAAAGACAGCCCTCCAATCAATCTGTTGTAATGTTGTAAGGTTGTGTTAACCTTCCAGTTGAATCAATGTGCTTCATTGTTTCAGCTCGGATTTAGTAATAAAAGTTCCTGTGTGTGTCCTCAACGGGGGTCTCTCTGAGTCAGTGGGACCACACGGAGATTAACAGGTTTTGGCAGGTTTTTGTGTGGGAGTGTGGGCTTCCCACCACCAGCAAGGTAATTACATGCTGTTAAAGATAAATGGAGGAATATTACTGAAAAGGAGCAGTTGTTGTCTGATAACATTCAGAGTGTACATTTACCCTAACATATGCGGTGCGTTTATGCTATAGCGTCACACAGCCAAACTACTCCTCGTGGGTTTGCACAACACTTAGGCCTGCAGACATCCACTCCAGAATGGATTAAGCTTCATTAAGCTTTGTAAACTCACAAAGCTTTGAAATACACACGACACTGTAGATTAAAAATGAACCATCACTTTCTAGCCGCATAGATTATTCCCCATCTCACACTTACACAGACCTTGGTGGATAATTTAGGAGCAACACGACATTAATGCTAATTCATCCAGAGCCATGCCAGACCACAGGAGGCAAAGCAAAATCTGTGGGATCCTTTCACTTCGAATTACTTTATGCTGTGCCACTAAATCATTGTAAACCAATACAACACAGCTTGATGAGTGCTCTGAGCAAAAATGTTTGGTAAGGCCACCATGCCCTCAGGCTTATGTGTTCGCTGATTAACTCAATGCTGCAGGTAAAGTTAAGTCAACTGCCATAACAAAAAAAAAACTCATATTCGATAGATTGTTATAAAAGAAATTGTTCTACAGAATATAATATAATCTGTGTGATTGTTCCTCAACAGTTCATTCAGTTTACTGGCAACACATCGTCCCTCTTCTCAAATTGCTTGAGAAACTTTTACTTGATTATGGATGTCCAGGCCAGAACATGTGATTACCGCTTCCACGTGAAGTGAGAGGTGAGTCGGACAGCTTCCCTACTTAAATACAGGGCAAAGAGTGTGGAGACGGAGGGAAAAGGACAGCTAAATTGGCAGTTAGCCAAGCTGGACATGTCTGAAAAAAATGAAAATGAGCGCCTTCGGACACTGCGCTGTAAGTTATGACGTGACAGCGCATTTCTTTTTTTTTTCCTGCTTATGTATCCTCCGACATGTACGCTGACAGAGCAGGTGGTCAAGGTTATTCACAATGAGACATGAAGACCTCAAACATAAATATACACACACCATTTCCACACACACTAAACGCAAATATGCACATGCACAAAAAAGAACTGTGCAACAGATTAAAGTTGACCCTTTGTGCTTCAAGAAGGGGTGTGGCTGGGCGAAGGGGCCAAACAAGATGAGGGAGCTGAAAGCATCAACTTTAACCTCATAAAGTGAGCCCAGCTACTCATTAGCTACTGTAACATCTGTTGCGCGGGGACGATGACCCTGTGGTAATGACAGAAGGACACTTCAATTAAACAAACAGCACTGTCTGTCAGGAATGGAGAGCTGCGCAAAACCATCAAAGCCAATCCTGAACTCTTACTGTTAGCATCTGTTCAGTTGCTTCATCAGCAGACAATCGCTGGGATGCTTAAATCATCAACCAAAAACTCCCCTGCAGCTTTGACACACGGACTTCATCGTATTCTCTCTCTCGTTCTGTAATTTTTCTGGTCGACCTTTTCATTGTCATGTCTTCTGCATTAGCTCACACGCAAACTGCAAGATGGAATTCTCAGAAGAGGAAGCACAAGACAAATGAGATACAAACAGAGTCCGTAATTATGCATCTCGTCTCGTATAGAGAGTAAAAAAAAAAAACACTGTAGTTGAATCTATCCAATTAGGCCCGTCCTGTAACTGTCCTTTCACTGACCTTTCCTTTCATGCTTTCTCTAATACAGTAATTTCAAGATAAAAAGGAAAATTCTTTAGAAAGTCCATTGTTATTTCCCTCTGTGCCCTAAGCAGCAGCAATTGGGGCCACAGGGTTTTATTCATTATTCTATCCAAGTATTGACCATCTCATGCTACTTGGTAAATAGAAACAGTATCAGCAAATACAACACATGCTAGAATAAATCAAGGCCTACAAAATAAAACACGTATTTATGACTCTGTCTGAACCGGTTAACGCCATGATTGTGTCTGAGGCAGAATTAGTAAAAAGTCACCAGAATCTGATTAATACCTGCCTCTGCATTGAGATCAAGTTGGAAAAACGTTTGTAATTTAACCACAGATAGTGTCAGTACTTACATTCTTACAGACAAGAATGTGATGGCTAATGGATTTGGGTGAAGTACGACAAGCTGTACAAACATGGAGTACATTAAAAAAAAATGAGGCAGCCTATATCCACTAAAGAACTGTGGCAAGTTCTCCAAGGTTTTGACCAACATTTCTGCAAATTACATTGAAAAATGGCGTGAAAGTGCACCTAGACCTGGGGCTGTTTAAAAGCTAAAGGATGGTCACAGGAAAAATCGATTTGATTTAGTCGAAGAAAGCATCCTCACTTTATCTCAAGTGCAGTATTGAATACTTACCATCACTGGCAATGTGTCTTCTTAACAGATTATGTGGTCGACACAACACAGACTGCTCTAAGGCATTCATCTTTTTAGACACAATGTGGAGGTTATAATTGTAATTCTAGTGCTAGTTCTGATGACTCTTTTAAACCAGTGGCTGTAAAATGAAGAGAGAATAGCAGTTTAACAACAAAAGCTCTGCTGGCAGCACAATTTAGCTGAAGACATTTTACGGTCCTGCAAGCCAGCCTAATGGAGACGATGTTCACAGGCAATGTATGCAATGCAGTGCCATAAATTTTCATAATTCAAAATTTACTGGACTCACACAAGGAATAAATATTACTTTAGTCAGCAGTATCTGTTTCAGAATAGAAACTGCTTCGTAATCTGTAATGTACTGGAACAAACAAGACGGAGCCACAGCTTAACAGCGATCACACCAACTTGCTCTCTGCATCAAACTGTACGTACATAAAGAATCATCATCTACACAACTTCTTGCTAAATTTCTTTGCACAAATTGCTATTTTCATATCACTAATATGCATAAAGGAATAAGTTAAACACTAAGCATGCACACAACTCCCCGTTGATGATGAAGGCCATGTGAAAGTACAGAGACCCTTGAGCAACGTGATTTGTGACACACCTGTGGTGTACACAGTCTAACTTTCATTCTCATCATGCTCTACAGTTTGCAGAAGCCTGTGCAAGGGCCAAAACTTTACAGAAAACATGTGACCACTGTTGTCATAGCACTTCCAAAATCACTTTACTAACGATCAAAACTCACAACAAGCATATGCTAAGGTTTGGATAAAGTTTTTCTCTTAAACTTCGAAAGTTACACAGAGAAGCTGAGCCTGATGTTATCTCTGATTTGAAAAAAACTTGCACATACTGAGGCTACATCAAGCCCTGATTTGACTGCAGTAATCAGGCATGCATGGACTGTGCCGTAGCCAAAATTGGTCAGTGCACTGTGAACTACAAAACCGAATCATATTAAGAGAAATGTGAGCCTGTTGAAGTTTGCCAGAGCTGACAAAGTGGCTATCTCTTGCTTTCAGAAACCAGCCTCTCCATTTGACACAGTTTCTTTTTGCAACAAGTTTTCATCCGCACTGTCGGAGTAAAATATGCAAAACGTGATTTATGTGTGGTTTACAATGTGATAGATTTCTTCTTACATGAAGGGCTCTCTAGGAGTGCCTGGGAAGGAAGGGTCGAGGGGGATTTACGAAACATGGTTTAAATGCAATCAAGATGCTGTCGTGGCTGGTTGGAGGGAGGGGACTTCATTGTGAAAACTCTGAGAGAAAAGTGGACCACAAAAATTTCAGTCTTAAGTCATCAAGAGACAATAGGATCTAGTGAGCTATCACATTATCCTGAAACTAAAGCCAAGAATTATTTGTCTAATTGTTTGATTGTGGAGTCTGAAAAAGATATTAAAAATGTAATTTGTGATCAACTCTCAATGTATATTAAACAAATAAATTCAAACAAATGCTCTGTTCTGATCTGATCTGTTCACATAGTCTTTACATGATGACAAACTGAATTTTATTGAGGACTATTCGTCTCAGAGCATGGTGCATAATATATGCTGTATTAGATTGCAAATTACATTGCATAAATTCTGTAAAACTGTAGTAGACTACAGTAAATTACAGTAGTAGTGGATTACAGCAGTACTTCATGGCAGAACAGAGTTCAGTCATAGTATCGGTGTGGACAACACAATGGCAGGGCGCAGAGTCTTTAACGTGCTCATTCAGTTTCACAGTGCTTCTCTCAGTCGGTCTAAATTAACAGTAACTTCGGTGTAGTAATAGCACGTAGCGTACAAATGGTCCTCAAAAAACTTACGGTATTGTACGAGCTAACTATAGCGATGTCCAAACGAAGCATTGTTTGTATGAAACACACAACACTGCTGCTCTTTCTCTCCCCGTTGACAGCTTCGACACACAACTTTCAACTTTCACCTCGTGTGCGCTCTCAGCCAATCAGCAAGCTCGGTTTTTGCGACGTTGTACGTAATTACGTAACCGTGGACGTTCACGTTACGTAAGTTCCAGAGAACAGGAAGTGTGATGTGGCTCTGATTCCCAACAAAAATGGTAAGTTTTCTTCTGTTAAACAGCGGCTTCTGCTCTTTTGCAATGACTTTGAAGCATTTTCTGTGACATACATTATAAATGTGATATGCGTCGGCAACACACTGCGGCAGCAGCTAATGCTAGCATTTGGGACGTAGCGGGACGTGTAGTAAATGCTATACTACCGAGCTACTATTGGTTAGCTCCGACAGGCTAAAAGTTTAGCAAATCTAGCTATCATATCGGGTTTTTTGTTCTGAAATACCGTCACATAAACCGTTTATGTCGTTGCATAGGTTGCTTTTGCGTCTTACCGTGAGTCGTTTGATAACAATGACTAGGAGTATCTTATCAAACACGATACGCGCTAGTAGGTGTGTGCCACGTAGCTGCACCATCGTATTGGCAGTGTGCATGAACGTGTGTGGGTTAGCTACATATTGTTGAGTGACATTGCGGGGTTGTTGTTTGTGAGCTCAGAGTAACGAGAATATTTGAAATAAAAGCCTAGAAGACAGCAAGTAACTTATTTACCCCTTCAAAACTTTCTTTAACTAAAATTACGAAGACGAGCATTGACTAGAGGCTTGAAAACATGCAAAACCAAACATCACTATAGAAGGTGAGAAATGTGCTGCAGACAGATGTTAACATTCAAAACAATGACACATATAATTCAAAGTGGTTATCATGAATTTATTTTTACCTCTTATTCGATCATTGTAGTATAGTTCTAAGTGTCTTTAGCAGGGCTGTAAGTAGTGCTTGGAAGGTGGAATAATAATTTGAAAAAATAACATATGTGGAGACAACACTGACATAAATGAAAGAAAACTTAAATACATCTTACACTTTAATAAACCTTTTGTAAGTTAATGCTAATGGTAAATACCCACATGTTAGAATCTTAAACTGCAGGTCTATCACTCTGTCAGTGATAAATATTGAAAAGGTCAGTTTTGGATTTTGCTTGTTAAGAGTGCATATGAGATTAATATATGGTTGTATGTGACAGAGAAAGAGTCGCATCAAAAAGCACTTTAATTGCTACTGCTTTGGAGTGCCATACATGTTCAAGAACTAAAAGTAACATAGCGATTAAATACCTGATTTGTTGTTTAAATCTATGAGTGTAGTGATCTTTTTGTTTGCCAACTAAGCTACACCCCAGTGTAACTCAACTGATGTGCGGTGATTTTATCGTCATCCTCACAGTTGATAACTGGAGCATCAGGAGAAACACACAGGTGCTGAAAAGCTGGAAAATTGTGTTTTTTGTACCCTCAAACAAATACACAAAGTTTTGCAAATGTAATGAAATCTTGTCTCACAGTTTGTTATGGCTTGTAAACAAGCTGTATAGCTAAAACGCAGAGTCTTTGTCTCCATTTGATGCATGGAAGACAGAGATTTGGATTATGCTCAAGCTGCAATCTAGGCATGTGGTAGATCTTGTAAATTACTATATACACACGTGTCAACAGGGACCTCCTCTTCAGACAAACACAACAGGATTTTTCTGAATGGAAGTTTATAGAGAAACATACTGTCTGTCCCCCAGTTTGGTGTTGAGTCTTTGACGGACTTGTTCTAAATGGGTCTGCACAGCCAGCCCAGGTCTTTGTCACAGAATGAACAGCTGGTAGAACAACATTCCTCACTACAAGAAGAGCAACATCAGTGTCACAGAAAATGAAATACAGTGACTTCGGAGGTTTTTAACTGTTGAACATATTGCTGGTGAACCTATTGCATCTGTGCTAAATATGTCATCGTCTTTTATCTTACAGTCGGCCATTTTCAACTTCCAATCACTGTTAACTGTGATCCTCCTCCTGATCTGTACCTGTGCCTACATCAGAGCGCTGGCTCCCAGCCTGCTGGACAAGAACAAGACTGGGTATGATTAGCTGTTGTTTGAGATACTTAACAATGCAGAGGCTGCCACTGAGGACTCCCCTGTGGTTAATTTACCCTCAAAATACCAGTTTTTGACACACTTCGATATCAAACTGTTTTTTAGGATAAGATCATCCTACATTAACCCCAACAATGGGGAAATTTGCAGTGTTACAGCAGCAAAGGGGACAGTGCAAAAACACAGGGAACATCATAAAAAAAATATGATAATATAATAATAACAAAGAATCTACATGAGTGTTGTTGATTAGTTCCAGCTATGCTCTTTGCCCCCAAAGATTCTGTGATGCTTCAATCAGCACATTGAGTGACTTTTTTTTTTTTTAGAAAAACTTAATCTCTTCATTTCTTTATCTAATTATTAGCATGATATAGTTTGCGTTAAGTGCAATATTGTGATTCTGTAAGGCATATGCCGTTGTCTTGCAAAATGTGCCAGATCAGAATTTAATAGTGTGTTTAGGCCTGCACTTTAATGTTACTAATTGAATATAGATGGGAGGAAAAGGTCCTCACATACATCCAAGCAGACAAAAACTAAAGTTGGCCATAAAGCCAAGTGCTCAGCTTGAATAAGGACAATGAAAACATCACACCCCAATCTTAAGACTCGTATGATTTCACTCAGTGCTTGTCTCATTGTAGTTGTGCTGCAATCACTGGCAATAGTAAGGCACATAGATTTTGTGTTATTTTTTTTGAAGTGCCATACTTTCTGCTCCATCCTTCAAGGTCCTGACAATATCAACTTCTCCAACTGTAACATTAGATTCCAAGTAGTTAACTTCTGTATTTCTTCTATATTAGTTTATCAACTAGAAATGGACTGTGACAACACTTGTTCTGTCCTCTGAGCCCAGTAACATAAATAATCCATCCCTGTGCAAATCACTACTATGGACGTTTGCTTATTTTTTTTTAGTTAATACGGACCTCCTCATTGAGGGGAGTAAAGTAGCAGAAGGCCTGATTTTCATCATTACAAGATCATTATTATTCTTGGATGTACAAGCGCTACGATTCACTTCTAATAAATCTGTCACAGCCCAGGAACAGCCTCACACGGTCGCACACACACATCACTGGAGAAGGGAGGGACCTCCTCTCCAGACAAACACATGAGACTGCGAGTGGCAGATGGGATGATTTAATAGTTTTCCGTCTTGATTGATTTGTTGACGAAGGCATGAGCCATTATTTGTGTTGATTTGGTGCCACACATGCAAATAATTCTAGAATCTGAGGGGAATACCATTTCCAGTCAATTTTTTTTGTTTGTTTTGTACAGAAAAACATGTTTCGCTAAAAAATGCTTTGCTTAAATTATAGAAATCGAAACTTTTATACAAGGGTTGTTCTGAGCCAGTAAAGGAAAATGTTGCGATGGGATGCTGACACCATCTGGTCAGAATGAAAGTTTTTAGAAAAAATGGACTTTAAACAGGCACAGATACACTTGCAGGCCGACAGTCAAACAGACTCATCAGAAAAGTGACGGCTTGGAATGCAACATTTGCCTCAGCTGTCACTAGAGATGATAAGACTCCCTGCTGTCCTGCTCTCGTCTGCTGTCCACTGCACAATCCTTACATGGAAACAGAAATGTGATGGGTGCCTTGGTTTTGCTGAAAAGAGATTATTGTGGCAGAGGACCAACGCAGGACTTCTGCCTTTTTGTTTAATGCACTTAAAGGACGGTTAACTATTACACAGTGGTAATGTAAACTGAGGCCCCAAAATGTTTCTGCTCGCAATTTTGAATTCATTTTTTGTCTTCATGTTTTGTTTTGTTTTTTTTCTTTTTAAGGCTCCTAGGAATTTTCTGGAAGTGTGCCAGAATAGGTAAGCCAATGATTGCTCCGTATTTTTTCACATAAAATCATAGTTTTTCTCAAAGCCATGAACTTAACATGATGTCTTTTCTCCAGGTGAGCGGAAGAGTCCCTGGGTGGCTTGCTGCTGTGTCATCATGGCTTTCAGTATACTGTTTCTACAGTAGCAGTCCAAAGAAAGGCCCAAATGGAAACATCGGAGAGATGAACAGACAATGAGGCATGGACAGTATGATCCTAGAAGCACAATAGGACCTCCAGTGCTTGTCACTTAGATAACGTAAAAACGGAGACCTGTCATCACATACCTTAGCCACGGAGAGACAAAATGTGTCTGTGTAGGAGGAGGGGTGAGCTGATAGCCCCAGAGTGTGTCTGAATCCCTCCACAGACTTCCAGGTCTGTACTTGTGTTTGCTTACGTGGAATGTTTACTGTGGATCTCTGAATGTGTGTGTGTGTGTGTGCATGAATGAAGGTGGGCGAGGGGCTGCTTTGTGGGATCAAATGATTCATAGTTTGTCTAAACATTTCAAACTTTTTTCACTTTGAGTTTGTCACAGTGGCATCAACTTGTTTTAAAATCAAGAGGACCCTCAGTGTTCAAACTGTCAAGGGATCTACACGGCGACTTATATTTGTAACCTCGGTCCTGTGTTTGTTGTTTCTATAAAAATTGGGTTCATGTTCCACAGCAAGCAAAATGGTATTGTAGCTCTTCAGGTGTCTAGTTGTCCTACACATTTGCCTCAAAGTGCTTCTGATCTTTGTCTAGTCAGTCGGTTTGCCGCTATTTATTAAAGAACTGGTTTGAGGCAAAAACATTTTAGGTTTTTTTTTTTGTAATTTAAATTCAATCTTTCTGATCAGTGTTTTCTGTTGACACCTGTTTATGCCGGTTGTGATAATGCCACGCTGTAAGAAGTGTCAAAAATGACTTCAAACAAGCAAAATACATATTGATGATAAATCTTTTGTCCGTCTTCTCTCTTTAACAACCTCATTGCATGTTTTATATATGTACGACTGCAGCAGCTCCAGACGTAGAAAGTCTCATGAGTGGTTTTAGGCTGAAGTGCAGTCCTCAGGATTCTTCTTGGAGTGGGATACACACTGGAGAGTTTGCGATAACCTCTTCTATAACCTCGCAGTCAACACTCATCGCACTGCAAATTTCTGTCAGCTGACTGTATCACGTAACATGACATCACCAGAAATCTGTCTCGTGTTAAGTCTGAGATGTAGACGAATAAAGCATATTAGAATTAAGAGCAGGGTTCTCAGTCAGACCAAAAAGGCCTTAAAAGGAATCCCTTCAAGTACTGGACAAGATTCAGGAGGCTGTGGTGTGTATATATATATATATATCCAAAATGTTTGTTTTGGGAAAGTTATGGCCATGTGTAATTGCTGATTTTTGACAAATCCACTCAATTTCATCTTTTAGCTTTGAATAACTTTGACAGCATTAAAGCAACAAAAACATCCAATGTGACCACATTGTAATTCTGCCTGCAACAAGCTTCAGTTTGAAAGAGTTTTGTGAGGTTTAATTTCAGAACATAGTGTTTGACTTTATTTACAATCAGCCACAGAATTCAACCAATCAAATTCTAACAAATGCAGGTTTCTGTTGAAGGAAATAGTACATTTGTGTTGTGGGTTTGTCATGAAAAAAAATCAAAGGGTTAAATCAGAAGAGGCAAACACTTAAGTTACACTGGATTAAAAAGAAAAAACAGTCACCCCCACATCTTCTCTCCTGTGTTGTTCAGAGGATCAGAGTGAAGGAGGACACTTGTTGACACACTCACCTCTGATACTCTGGTCACTGGTGAGTGTCCAGGTCCCAACACCCCCACACAGGCTCCCTGTCAGAGAGCGTACATCCCATATTGGTGTGCATCCGTTTTGGCACTCCCTGGTTGAGATAAAGCATCAAGCGAAGCCTGCCGGTAAACTTGTGATTATCAGGCAGTGACGCAGATACGGCAGAGACAGAGGAGCAGGAAGCTCTCAGTGATCTGCTTCTATCTTGGGGAGCAGAGATACTGCTGGGGTGGAGGGACATCGCCGGGTCAATGAACCGAGCTAATGTCTCGGGTGACGATGAAAGGAAAATGATATGGAGGGGCTAATGTCGCCTGCTTCAGCTGACGATAGCATCTCCTACCTCCCGTCCCATTACATCTAGGAAAGATTGGGAAAACTTCTTTACAGAACATTGACAAAGCAAACCGGCGGTTGGCAACTGCACAAAAGTTGGACTGACGAGGGTCATTTAGAGATGAAATCAAACCAAACAAGTATTTGTTCTTTACTTTTTCTGAAAGGTAAAATATTCTTAGTTTCCCATAAAATGTTAATGCAGATGCCAAACACTGATCACGAGGAACATCTGGCAGAAACGCAGCAAACGGACGCCTAAAACAACTTCTGGACTAAAGTGACTTAATGCATGTCCTGATTTCTGTGTTTGAATTGGCTGATCCAAATAGAGTTTGCCAAATGGCTAAGGATGCAAGAAAATAGACCTTATTATTTTAAATGTGTCAAAATTATGTTTAAAAGCCTTTATTCCTTATTAATCTCACAGCGGGGAAATCTGCAGCAGCGGGGGATTTTGCCATTGTCATCTGTTGAGCATCATTACCTTTATCCTTAAAGTTTGTTTTATCTTCTCTTTTCCCACCAACCGTTGGCAAGACTGGCAACCAAACTAACTATGCTGAACAATGTGAAGCGAGCTGGTTTATCTTTGATGCAGCTCTGTCTGCCACTTTTGTCGGAGAAATCACCCTTAAGATGGTCATCAAGTATTGGTTTCCCTCATGATTTGTTATTATGTATTTAAATCACAAAAGTAAAGCTACAGGACTAATCGGGTGGATATTGTGTTTGACTGTGGAAATTAGGGCCAATGGATTTTAGGTGTGACTGCCATAAAATAAACATCATAAAACTAGTATTTAAAAAGCTGTGGCTCAGGTGGTAGAGTGGGTTGTCCTCCAATCACAAGGTTGGCGGTTCGATCCCCCGCCCCTCCACAATCGAAGTGTCCTTGGGCAAGACACTGAACCTGAAGTTGCTCCCAATGGCAGGCAGCACCTTGCATGGCAGCTCTGTCGCCATTGGTGTGTGAATGGGTGAATGAGAAACACATTGTAATGCGCTATGGATAAAAGCGCTATATAAGTGAGCGTTTACCTTTTACCAAACACTTTTTTTTTGATCAGCTGATTTCAGCATTTAGGCCTCAATGTACAGACAATATGTTAAAACACAACTTTCAAATGAAAAGCTTGAAACAAATGTGACCTCAGTATTCCAAAGCTCCTCGTCACAGCCTTGCTATTTTTGCATTTTCTATTCACTTTTTTAAAACACTTATTTTCCATAAGCGAAGCCCACTTGAGGAAAGGATTGGGGGAGCAGCCGCAGATGTGTCAGCATGACACAATGTGTTGTTTCATGCATCATTCTTGTACATTAATAATTACTATTGATGCAGAGAGTCAAGAGTCACGTTGACCTCACCGAGTGGTACAAAACTGAGCTCATGCAGTTCTATTTTTCTTTGTTTTTAGATCGTGTCAAGATCAAGTGCCTCTGGATATTTATTCACATTTGCAACATTCCCCTCAGCAGAGTGCAGCTCTGCACAGCACAGCATGACATAATAATATCCACGATAACTCATATCTTGAGTATTTATGCGTTCGACGTCGTCTCTCGTAAAGCTCCAGCAGAAGAGCATTCAATGCGTATTACTCTAATTTTCTTGTCTCTTTCCTCCTTTGATCACATTGGAGAGTTTCTTGCAGCCGTTTTGAAGACTTCAAAGGCAATCAGGCTATTAAAGCCTCCACCGTCGCCTGCTGAGCGAACCAGAAGTGTCCAAACAGACCTTGACCCTTAAAATTTTCGGTGGACCCTGTTTGAATCACTGCGCTGGCTGTGCTGTTAAAGGGAATTAAAGATGAATGGAGGAAAAAGGCAAGTGAGAATGGGAGCCAGATAATGACAGGGAGACAGTAGAAGGGGAGGGAAAGCGCACATGAGTGGAGTGGATTAGTCTTTATTATACCGCTGATGCATCTCTGTGATCAACCTCCTCATGACCCCATATTTTCTTGCTTGACTATTTATTTATTTAAAAACTTGAGGTTTCTTCTTTTGCTGATTCTTTGGAGAGCGACTTCTCTCTTGTGGCTGCAAAACCCAAACTTCATTTTAGACACAGAGGATTACAAAGGCTATATTATAAAAGATTAAAAAAGCCCGACATCACATTCATACTGTACAGCCTTTGTTCTGTCCTCACTTCCTCATTAGAAATGTGCAAACTTTGTTTTCTGCCCTTTGAGGGAACAAACGACAAGAATAATGTCGCCGGCTGAAAGACACCAATATCCTCCATGTAGGGCAAGTCTGGGTCAGCGGGCGGCCTGATGACAGTGCGTGGTGAATGGCACAGTGATGGATTCTGGATATATCTTAAACAGGTATGTGCTTTATACATTATTTTATGTGGTGTCATTGTGAGGCCCGGGTACTTCTAGGTAACTCCTTCCACATGTAATCTTTTACCAGATATTTTATGGTAACAAGAGAAATTTTTAAACTTACTCCAGTCAGACAGCTCCCTGTGGCCGCAGTAACTGGGGCACTGCATGTCTCCTTTGAAGGTGGTATTCACAGTTTGTTCATAGGACATCTCAGTCCCGCTCATTAACCTGAGGCAGGAGTGGACTCTGCATACCGAGGCTGTTCCACAAAGCTGGAAAACCCAAGGTCTGCACCAGCGGAGACGAGTTACTGTGATCTGGATGAAGTAAACATTCAGACGCTGATATTTGACTTCATGCTCAGCCAAGTAAGACAATGGGAGGTTAAGGCTTTATAGTCCTGACAATTTGTGTCCTTATTTTTGATCAAAGTGGTCGCGTTTTTGGGCATGCTGTCTCATTTGTGTGGGTTTTTGGCACACCAAAATAGGAAAAAAGCCATCATGAATGCTATTATTTAAACTTGTTTATTCCCCTGCAATGACAAGTGTGTCAATAAATAAGTTGTTTTGTCTTTTCACTTTCCTTTGTGCCCTGGAAAAAGAGCCATTGGTTTAAAAAAGAATAAAGAAATAAAAGACTATGTGGCTTTTCTAGGCCATCTAAAAGGACAACACCACCACACCAATGAGAAAAATAAACAACAAATGACTTAACATGTCGGTTGCTCTGCAGGGTGTAAGTGTCAATACCTTTTAGATTTCTATTTCTTAATTTTACTTGTTAATCGAAATAAGACAAACACACCAGAAGGTACAAATGTATTTGTATCATGTATCATGTACTGATTATTAATTCAATTTCTATGACAGCAAAGCTGAGCGATCAAATGGGAAAACCTCCTCATGCACAGCTTTCAACATCTAGGACAGTATTCAGAAATGTCTCATGTGGTAAAGCTGTCGCTACAATACAGAAGTCAGGATGTGTCTTCAGAAATCTTAAATACAAACGTTAAGAATTTTTACACTCATGTAGCTGCATGTCTCAAATTTACAATTTCCCAATTCATTATGCTTTAGTAGCATTAATATCAGGTTAACAACACTGCCAAAGCACCAAATGCAACTTATTAAATGGAATAAAGAAATGAAATAGAATGATAAAAGAAACAAGAAGAGAATGGCAAAAAAGAAGAAGAAAAATGTGTGTGTGTAAGTGGGTCGCATTCTCTTCAAATACAGAAAATGGTGTTTTGGCCCGATGGCCGCAGTGTTATTAGATGTAATCAGTATTAGGTAAGTATTTATTTATTGAGTCAGTTCAGGGTCTGTACTTGTCTGCGCACACAGTCACAGTTTCTTGCTAACTGTTTGGCAAACTTACATTTACCTCAGAATCTCTGTAAGTGTGGCAATCTGCAGAATTTGGCTTTAGTCATTGTTTGCTTATCAGCTGATGATGTCCGTGATTTTGCAATGCAGGTACATTCAAAACCACAAAACCAGTTTTGGCCTCTGTGAAGGTCCTAGTCGTAGACAGAGCTATCAGTGAGAAGCTCTGTTCACAATGTAGGTCATTATTTAAGGATGATTCTTTCATTCGTGGTTGTCTTACTTTCACCAGTTATCTCAGCTAAATCTGTGTTAACCTAAAATGGAAACGAGACTGCCTGAACAACATACAGTCGTGACTTGACATTCTGACCCTTAACAACCCGAAAGAAGAAGTAGAAGTGGCCCTTCAAGCATCAAACCCTCCTTGTATCTCGACCTCCGTCTTGACAATCCGACAGCCTTGCTATCCGACATAAAAGAAGATTTTACATTTAGTGTCGGATTATCGAGTCACGACTGTGTGATATATTCTGGTAAAACACAAGTGCACATTACATCAATAGCAAGATGCAGGTGGAGACGTAAACACACATTTGCTCTATTTATGGATTAAGACAACAAAACAAACAGATGTGCAGTCAAGTTTGCACGTCTAACATTTATCACAGTGTTATTTTCCGGCACAAAACTATATGAAAACATGTAAGAACACTAAATTTCTGCATCCCTTGTGTGAGTCTGTGGTGTGAAGTGATTCTGACTAGCAGAGTTTCAGTTCCTCTATCACTTCCAGGAAGACCAAGGAGTTTTTCCATTTTGGCACTTGAGATGTTCACTCGAGTCCAGCAGGCAGGTTTCCAGATATGAGCTGGGACTTGAGCTCTTCTGCTTCATCTCTCAAAGCTGCCATAGGAACTGTGCAGTAGGAACAACACACATACTGTAACAGCTTGCACTTGTGCAGCTAAGTGAAGCCTGCTGATGAGGAACAATAGCAGACAGAGCCGATCCAGTCGCTGAACAAATGTGAGGGCTCTTACATGATTCACGCAGTGCACTCACACATACAGGTGTGAGATCAATCAGCACATACATCCAGACTCTGTTCTACACGTACACAGACAGACTCTCTTCCTGCTTCACCTCTAGGAAACTAGCGATCCTTCTTTTCCAAGGCACAAATAGCGACACATTGCCTGTTAAATAATAGTGAAAAGTTGTCTGTAGGCACTTAAAGTGTAATTTATTGTCAGTGGGTTATAAAATATACTAAACTCCATTTTATTGTTCATATTGCTCTGGAGCTGCAGGGAGTCACGTCAGGTCAGGGAGCTTTTTTTTTTTCAGATTTGAAATGAATAGCCTCATTCAAGAAATGTGGGTCTGTTGAAATTTGAATGATCAAGCACAAGTGGACTCTGAAATGCCTTATTGTTAGTGCGTGTTTGCATTCTTTTTGATTACCCTAATAGCATTCTCCACATACTTGCAGGTTTCAGATTGTCATGTTACAGTCCGTCCATATGGCAGTGGTTCCATTGAACATCATTGTTAAACTGCAATACATTTTCAGTATAAAGCTGTGAGGTCTGTGTCAAGTGGAAACTACATTAAGATAATTTGATAAAAATCATTTTCAAGACACTTTGTAAATCCTGTCCTGCGCACTACAGAAATCCTCAATCATTGCTAAGTGGGTTCCATCACACTCGCTGAAGATGGGGGATGCCATGTGGACGGCAGCTGGGTATCATATGCATTGTACAATTAGGCTTCTCCTTGTTCCACAACAAGACTCTCGGTAAACATCTTTGATTTATCATGACTCTCCCACACAAACATAACTCACTTTATTGGCCTATAATTGTCTTTGCAGGGGCATTTCCTTCAGTCTTCTACTGCTCTGACCTTGAACGACTTGCAGTGTTTCATCTGTTTAATTGGTTTTCCTAAAAACACAGGCAGTACAATAATATATTTGGGGTTAGACTGTTGTTGGAGTAATGCATAGAGTGCCCACAGCCGGAGACATCACCAGGCGCGTCCTGGCACAGCAACCCGTATGACAGCAGAGCTACTCACAGAGCCGCGGGCACATCTGGCCAAAGCAAACACGCCAGCTCGCTTGAAGTCATTAGTTTGAAAATTCTGTCACATGCCCATCTAAGAGTCAAACTCATGGGTGTAACCTCAAATTGAGAAGTAACAACATGAATAATCTCCAGCTGTATCAGAGACTGCACCCAACGCTGCACGTCTGCAAGGATTTACCATCTTCATAAGTGAGAGGAAAACTGTACCAGAGAATGGAGTGGTTCTAATTAGCCTACAAGTGTATCATTTGTTTTATTTATTGGCCTGCCACATTTTGGCGCACAAGTCGGATTTAAAGTAAATTTTCTTTGCCTGAACGATGGAAACGGCAGTGATGCAACGAAACAGTGACGTCGTACGGGGCCACAAGCATTTTCACACTCATCTGACCACAGGATTTGCTGTTGTGCAATAAAAACAGTTTTCTGTTGAGAAACAACAGTGCTGATTTGTTGACGCTGTTCTTTTCGTGTGAAATGACATATTATCACTTATTTGCAGTCAAAACCGACATCAGAATGCCTTGTTGAAACTGTGCAGCACTCGTGCAGCACTAACAACAGTCATACGGTGAAAACGTAAATAGATTTCTGGGGCTATGTGGGTGAATCCTCTGCAAACGCTCAGTAACAGACAGAAAATGAAGTATGACCTCCATCGCTTCTGTTGTGCGTGATGTGTCTTTGGTTTCACCTGAGCCTCACTAGAGCAGCGGGACCGCCTCGTGGCTTACCGTCTTAATATTCACATAAGCACAATAACTGGAGCTGCAGCGTGAAATTCAGAAGGGCCGAAGGAGCTTGAGTCAGAGGAGAAACTCGAGAGGCGGCTCACCACCGTCACCGCTCGCGAGTCACTGGCTGGATGTGAAAGGAGAAAAAAAATGTAATATCCCAAACCATCAATGCTCAACTTAACATATTTCATGAATTAGTAAAATGAAATGAAAGCTCCAGGTTTGAGTAATTAAAGTATTAGGCAGAAGCTGCAGGCATGTTGTGGCATGAATACAGAGAACATATGCTGTGGCATATTGACTGTGAGGGTTTCTTTTTATACATTGAACTTTTCCAGAAAAGAAAGGCAGTCTGCCACTTGGATGCTGTTTTTTTTTTTTCTTTCTTACAAAGCACCACTACTGAGTTCTTCTTATTCCTGATCAGAACATTACAATACATTTAACTGGACCTTCAACACACACAATACAGACAAAACTGAGTGTTGAGAGGAAGGAGTTTCCAAATATCGCTCACACGTCGACAGCTTTATTTCCTCAAACTGTTTATCTGCGAAAGAAAAACAATATCCATAAAATAAATCTTGTCCATGGGATTTTTTAACACATGCTTGTCAGATCGCACAAGCAAGAGGCTGAGTAATCATCCAAAGTGTAAACTGTGTTTCTTCTTATTTATTTATTTTCTTTACATGATCGTCTAACACACGCGGCGCTGAGTGACCTCGCCTCGCTCCACAAGCGAGCTCGGCGACCGGATGGCTTCGGCGAGCATCTTATCAATCACGACGTAGGGAGGGCCGTAGCACGGATTTTTAAATATTGCCTCGAGTCGAAGCCTCGTTCCAGTCGTGAATGCTAATGTTGAAGCAGATGGCGAGGAAGCAGAGCGGTGACGCGCAGCAGCTCGGGGAGTTTCAAAGAAAATAATGGGGGGAGATACAATATTTTTGTTCATAAGGTGTGAGAAGCATGACAAAGTTATGATTACTGAAGCTCATCACATTCAGATGAACGTGTTTTTGCTTTACTACTGACGCTGTAGCTTCAAAGAGTCTTCGTTCAATCAGACGTTTGTTTTGAAATCAGCATCTCTTGTGTAATAGAGACCTGAGGAAAGATAAAGAAAAACAAGCGTAACCAGACAACAGCCAGATACAGAATCAGGAACAATCACAGGAAATTGCTGAAGTTCAAAGTTTAAAATTGGCCAGTGGGATGAGATGTGGAAGTTTCTTTAATTCATTCCACTTTTATGACGTAAAGCGGCAGAAGACGGTTCCCAAGTTCAGAAGTGACCCGAGGGACGACTAAAGTTAAACCGGCCTGAAATCTGGTGTAGCTTCAAATTCAAGAAGAGAAGTGATATACTGAAACAGGAGATGTAGTGGTTGACTGTGGAATCACTCAATTCTTTTCTGTTCTCAAGACAGAAACATGTTTTAATAAGTAATTCACTTTTATCTTCGGGTTTCTGGGCCAATGGCTGCGTTGTACTTACAAGGAAACTGTAGTGAAGACTGGGATTGTTCTCAGATTCAAGCTGTCAAACACATTACGTACACTTCAAGATAAGACACATTTAGAGTGTTAGTGTGGGATCATAGATAAAGCAATCCTATAGAGATGTTATGATGTTATGGAGATGTTATCCAAACTGTCACTTCACCGCCTCTTGGTGTTCTTGGTGTAAAACATTAGTTTGAGTCTTGGCAACTGCGTTTGTTTTTGTGTTTGATTCCAGTTGCTCTGTTGAGGCTCCTAATCGCCATTAATTTTTTATTTTTTTCCTGCCTATGGGTGTGTCTGCGTGTGACGCAAAGACCGAAACGAGGTTTAAATTGCTGAACGAGGAGGAAAATCCGCAGCAGAACGGTTGATCGCAGCTAACCACAGCGGTTTCTCAGATATTTACGTCGAGTCTCTCTTTTTGCGCCTGTGCTGCAAAGCGAGCGGTTAATATCTAGGAGTGTCGTGAAGCTTAAAACGAATGTGCTCTAGCGAAGGAGAGAAAAGTGTTTTTGCCCAGATAAGACACATTTTTCAGATGTGGGAACTGAGAGTGGTACAAAGGCTCCTCTGTCCCCTCCTGGTCTCTCAGACATGACTCAGGCTGAGTGAGGGCGATGATGTCTCGTAGTAACAGGCCTCCCAGCACTCGGCTATGACGCCACAACAGCAACAGTAAAGAAACAAATATGCGTCTTTACTTTAGTCATATTGAATCAAGACGTCTCGTCTCCTTGTGGTTGCAGATACCAGCATTTCTTCTGTGTGTGTGTGTACATATGTGCCTGTAGGTGAGCACCAAATGTGGAGAAAAGATCCAAATAAATTGATAACAGATAGACGTAACTACCACACTGGGAACCCTCGGCTCATCGACTCGCAGAGTAACTTTCGGGAAATTACTTTAAAAGCCATGTGCATGAAATACAGCCCGTAATGTAATTTGTCTCTTGCGGAAGTGTTGCTTGACAGTTTGAAACAGTGCCACATGGTGATATATTATTCACTCTCTTAACCGCTCCCATGTCTAAATCTTTGCACTCGAAATCGCTGGTGAAAATAATCACCTATAGTTTACAGAGAGCTCTGGGAATAGTTTGTGTTCGGCCCAAACACTCGCAGAGGGGTGATAGTTTCCTCACTTTGAAATATATTTCTTTTCCTTTTTGTGTTTGCCGAAGTCATGAGAATGTTTAGATTCAGATTCACAAGTTTGCTCATTAGTCATTTCCTTTTAAAGACAGAGGTCTTATTCACCTTTAGGTCCCTTAAAGACAGGCTGCATACAAACTTTTTTTTAGTAAAGTTTGGTCATCTCTCACACTGAACTGTTTTATTTGAACATCAGATGTAGACATAGGTATTTAGCAATAGGCGGTATTAATTAAAGCAGTAAGTACCTCAAGATACGACTTCAGAGGAGTGGTTGTGGTTGTGCAGCAGGATTACAGACGTTTGCAGACTTTAGAGCGTCCTCTCACACAGACACATGCATCACCCCACGCACCCCCTTGTTTTGTGACCTGTAGTGTGCATCAAGGGCTGGTAACAAGGTCCATATGTGGAGACTTCCTCCCTCTCCAGCCCTAATGTGAAGAGGTTGTATTAACAAGACTACAGAATCCATTGATTAACTTTCCAGAGGAAGAAGAAAGACACTAACGGAGGAGGGAATAAAAAGACTTACAAGCTTCCTTGTGCAATAACTTTCTTTGACATGGAGATGTGCGTGAAGAAGCAAACCTGGAAGCTTTTTCGCTTCCCATCATAGATCATGCGACTGGTCACTGGCATCTTGATCCCAAATCAAGTCTGTAAAAGTAACAGTAAAACACGGATATCCAGCACTGACGCAATTGAGATTTTAATGGTTTTTAAGAGTGATATGAGAATGGGATAACCTGGAGATTACACATACCTGGCACATCTTTTTAAGTCAAGTTTTTTTTTTTTTTTTTTATCCGTACTCGTTATGTCAGTCGTCCTGGCACACGCAATGAAAGATGCCTTTTGATTCTGCCAAGTGTGTGAAATATACGAGGCTCAAATGACAAAGAAAGCCAATCTGAAGCTGAGTCTGAATTTGTTGTGGATCGACTTGTTCCTGGCAGTGCAGCACTTAACCTTGATTGTTGCAGACTCACACAGGAGAGCAGTGAAGCTCCCGCAGGCCAGTTCCCTCCTGAGACATGCATTCGCCTTCGGAAAGATCTGAAACGAAGGCAGCATGTTGTTTGCATCACACTGGCTCAGTGATGAGAAGGGTTAATGTGCTGCTTTTGAAATTCAAGGGAAATGTTTTTTTCTGGGGCTGCAAGGTGGATCAGTGGTTAGCACCGTCACCTCACTGCTAGAAGGCCCCCAGTTCGTGTCCCGGTTAGGACAACCGGGATCTTTCTGCGTGGAGTTTGCATGTTCTCCCCGTGCAGCGTGGGTTCTCTCCGGGTTCTCCGGTTTCCTCCCACAAGGTCCAAAAACATGTTGAGGTTAATTGGTGATTCTAAATTGTCCGTAGGTGTGAATGTGAGTGTGTTTGGTTGTCTGTCTCTAAGTGTAGCCCTGTGATAGACTGGTGACCTGTCCAGGGTGTTGGGACAGACTCCAGCCTCCCATGACCCTAGTGAGGATTAAGTGGTGTATAGGTGATGGATGTTTTTTTTTTCTAAGGAACCAAAATGTCAGGCTATTAGTAAGACTTTGTGCAATGACCAACATCTGTTTATTTGTTATTTCATGCATCCACACATAATTCCAAACAGAAGAACCAACAAAAGCTGGTGTAATTTAGACAAAACCATGTTAACTGTATAACAAAACATGCATTTGATGTGGATTTACAGAGACTTCTACAAGAGCCTTGCCTTTGCGTTGCTTAGTTTGTTGTTAAGTAACGGCTGCTGATGATGTGAAAGCGTAACAGCGCAATGAATGAATTGTTTGTTACTCGCAGGACGGATACTTAATAATCTTGCACTAGCCACAATCCATTTGTTGATATTTTTCCCATCCAGGCCATTTGGATCTAATTAAAGACAACATGTAAACAGTTCTTGTAATCTGGGAGACTCCGACGCAAACAGATGATTTACAGCTAATAATAAAATCACAGCACAAGTATTAAGCTGAAGGGGGATAAGCCAGTGATGGGCACTCTGCATCAACTGCCATCCATACTGAACATTAATTACATCTCAGGCTACGGCTTTCCCACGAACGCACACAAAGGGCTGCGTGAATTATTGACATGTGTAAG
The DNA here is from genome assembly GCF_000690725.1 of Stegastes partitus. NCBI lineage: Eukaryota > Metazoa > Chordata > Actinopteri > Pomacentridae > Stegastes > Stegastes partitus. The sequence continues at coordinate 81,150 of NW_007579369.1, read as the reverse complement.
TGGATTAGTGACACATTCTTCAAAACAATTGTTGTGTTTGTTTATTACTGTGTGAAAAGTCTTCCGGTCATTCTCCTTACGCAGCAGACAAAACACTTTTGCACAATACCCCGATGTGCCATATTTTGTGGTGCGTGATGCGTCATTGTGGGAATCTGTCTCTGGGTGTTATGTCACATGACGACAAAATAACAACACCCCACAAGCTTCGCCAGGGGTTGATGGTAAAAGTGGGATTCCCTCAGTAACACAAATCTTCTCGAAGGAAAGGTTCCACCGCAGCTAGACGGTTCACATCGGGACAATAATTGATCATTCTCAGACGAATAATTATCAGCACAAAAGTTGGAATTAAACAGCTGCCCTCACTACAGTCCGCAGACACTTCATTTTCTCTCTTATTTAAGAGATAAGTGTCTATTAAAGAACAGTGTGCGTGCTCTACATATTAATGCACTGGCTGCTTTCAGGACAAAGATGAGCAGACAAAAACTCATGGATCTTTCTCATATATTTGATTTTCTCTTTGAATATGAGCAGAAAGCAACGTCATTGAAGACAGACATTTCCAAATTGTCCCTGAGTATGAGGAGTTTAAATGATATTTGTGAGCATTCACAGTGTAATGCACCTAAAATCTGTCAAACTCATGCATTTCTTTCTCTCTTAATTTCATCCTAGTTACATGCAGCCGAATTTTTTTTTCTGCAAGAAAAATGAAATGGACGAGCAGTTGCTTCCAAGCTGGCGTGTAACCATCGGAATCAAACAGAAGTGTGTGTAACAGCGCTAATTGCTATAAAATTTTGTATTTATCCACCGATTGATCCATGAGGAAGTGTTTAGGCACAATGATGGAGGTCCAGGCTGTAGAAACAGGCAGGACTAAAGGCTCATATTCAACACAGATAATGAACTTTTCTTGCAGAGTTCTAGTAAACTTACTTCAGTATTTCTGCTTTTCATCATAAAACAATTTCATTTTCACATTTTAAACGGCAGCCAATAAAATCTCAAAATGAAAAAATAATTAGATTATAATTATAATAATTAGGATGTTGAACTTAACTATGACCAGAGCTGGCAGAGGCCCAGACAACGTGGCCAGACCAGAACCAAGGCCTCAGTGACCTGGTCATTCTGTCCTGGTCCAGCAAAGGAAGGCATAATGAGGAACACATGGTCTGACAGCCGAATCAGAGCTTAAGCCAGTGAGTGAGACTGACAATTTTTATTCCACTGCCCTGTTAAGAGAACTTTGTTCACACAGAAAGCATAAAACATGATGCTGAGTATATTTTAGATTGTGCCTTCTCCCTCTGACTTCTGTCTTCTTCCTCCATCTAGTGGTCAAAAGTTAAAAAAAAGTTCTTCATCTGCTTCATTTGATCTGTAGAGTAACCTGTTGCCTACCTTGAAGTACTCCTTTTGATTTCTAATACAGAGTGTAGTTATTATTGGATTGTTTACTTTTATAGACATGTATATATACATATTGAAACAGCTGGCTGCTTTAGAACCAACACAAAGAGTGCAGACTGTAAAATCACAGTTTGTTCTCCCTCATCATTTAATCAATGTTCACAATAATCCCTTGATTCATTTTGAGATAGATTTTGAGTTTGTTGGGGGGTTTACGTCTCTACACCACAACACTGCTTAATACTAAACTGTTACATCCATGATTTATGTCACAGATGATCTCAACCATACTATCAATTAATATGGCAAAGTATCAGATGTATTAATTCTTAGAAAAAATAAAAAATAAAATGCACTTCATGAAACACTTTTTTTTCTATCCTTACTGCAACTTTGCCAAAATGCTGAGTAGTTCCTTCTCTGCAACCACCACTAGAGGGCAGTGTGCCACTGTTGCCTAAAGGGAGGGGGCAATCAGGTGAGTGTTTCTCAAGGTCAACGTTACACATCACACTGATTGTTTAAACAGGTAACAGGGTTCTCAGAACGTACAGTAAGACAGAACAGAAACAGTCCATGGTGATGGCAAACTGTCTGAGGCAGAGAGTCTGAACTATAACTGATGCAAACATCTCCCAGTGGTCTGATACAGTCTGATAAAGTCACAGTTGTCCTGAACCAGCTAGTTAGTCAGATACCACCACCGCACACCAGCTTCCCCAATTAGGTCGAGCATCCTCATCACATGAGCCGATGATTTGCTCACCAACAAATCCCCCATGCTGCATATGATTTGCTTTCTTAATTCCAATCACATCAGCTGAGACTAAGGGTGCCGTTGGCAGTGGAAGGAGAGATCATTTTTAATAAGCTGACAGACACGCATAAGCCGAGCAGACGCGATGTCAGGGAACGACAGGGGGAACAGTTTGGTCTATCTTCAGCAGGGGCTGCAGCGGTTTGCACCATTTGCTCGCACATACAGAGAAACCATCTCTGAACTCATCCACTAGAAAAGGATCTGAGCTGTGGAGGAGCTGAGTTAGCCGCACAGACTCACACACGCACAAATACACACACACACACACACACACCGAACGCCTGAGCCCCCATTGGTCGACGTCTCTCCACCCCACCGCGGGAGTCTCTGAGGGGTCTGCTGCAGTACTCTGCTCCAGGGGCCTGGAAACGCTGGAGTGAACCATTTTTTTTCCCTTACTTCTATTTTTGGGCTGGATATTGAAGGTCCACAGCCTCCCTCATTTTCCACTGTTTTTCAACATACTGGTTCCCAGTGTGCGCTGCTCGCACAGCCTCAATCCCTCCTCTGCAGATAGAAACAGCAGTAAGGCCTGTAGCTCTGAGAGGCAATATGATACCACTGAGACAACAAGAATCTGTGCAATAAGCGAGTGAGGAAGGACGCATAAATCGTGCCTCTGCAGCAGGGCCCAGGGGCAGCAACCCAGTGCTCAGCCAGCCATGTAGACTCAGGCCACAGCTAAAAGAATTTGGAAAGGACCCCTCCTGCAGCCCATCCCCCTCCCCTCCCCTCCCCTCATACGGAAAGACGTGATTTAACTGGTCTTCTCAGGCGACCGAGGAAACCAGCAGTTTTGTTATTTTAAGTCAAATTGAAGGATCTTGGTTTGCCTTTCCTGCCCTCGGCTGTAATAAAACTGACTCATTAGGCCGTTTATGTGTGATTAATAACGCCGTATCAATCAATAAAGAACATACACTGTAGCAGACAAGGCATTTAATGTACAATAACATAAGTCACAGAAAAGACAAGGTGAAGAAAAACATCAAAAAAATACATCCTGGATCAACCCAAACTTTTCTCAGATCATATTTTCCAAAGCTAATCCAGAGCTCCCATGCGAGAACCCTCAAAACAAAAGCCTTTTTAACAATTATTATTCTACTAATTGTTAATAAATACATCTATATTTACATATCATTAGTAAAGTTGTCGCTCAAAAATTTGGATTTGCAACTAATGTTGATGAGTTTGGCTCAAGTTGCCAAATCTTACAGTCATTGTAGTGTGCCAAAGAGTAAAATGCTTTTATTTTGAAAGATTTATACTAAAAATACTAATTGTAATCAGGCTGTAAGCCCAGAAAAGGCCACAATTGTGTTCCTGCAGCCACTAGCTGCTGGGGATCAATCATTCCCATCAAGGAAAGCTCCTCAACCTCAGTCCTGGAGTAAAACACAAGTGTATCTGCCCACATTCATAAAATAGAGGGAGGTCCCTAATTCCACAATAGCCTATAGGGCTTCAGATTCATGTAGGAACCTGTCAGAGGGAAGAAGCATGTTTATGAATGAACAAACTGCATCTCTGCCCGAGTTCAGTGTGAAAGTCTGTTGTAGCAAGAAAAAAAAAAGTCCTGCCCGGCGTGGAAACATCCATGTGAGCGTTTCTAGTGCGTTTTTACGCATCATCCTTATCATGGATACATACATCAAAGTCTCCATAAACTTTTATAACAACACTTATTTGTACCACTGATCAGTGTGTCCCCCCCATAAGTTTTTCTCCCACATCTCCTCCTTCCTCCTCCTCCTCCTCCCCCCCCCAACAAACCCCGGCTCACTCAGCTGTCAGGTTTGACAGTGGATTGACAAGTGTGTGATTGGGGATGTTTGGATTTTAAGCAGTGGTTTCTGTATCTCCGCGGCCTCAGAAATGGGTATCCGGCTTATTGATGGTGCTGAATGCCAGCGGGCATTAGAACAGCAAGCGGCCATCTGCCAGCCTAGCGAACTAGCAACCCCACCAGCTGCAGTCGCAAAACGCCCTACAAAGCAGGACATGCATGCAGCTTCTGACGTCTGCGGCCACACTGCGCTACAAAGCCCAGAAAAACCAGGAGCGGAAACAATGAGAATCAAGCTTATAGACGCCGCATAGGTCCACGACCGGCAAGTTTTTTCGAGCAGAGGCTGCAGTTAAGTGCACATCAGTTCATTTCGGATGAGCGGTTCGTGCGATTATTTTTCCACAGTGAAAAAATATACATAAAAAGACTCATGCAGGGGCACTTTAATACCCCGACATGGCGACGGCAAGAAAAGGGAGAGAGCTTTTTACTATTTTGGAAACTAGCGCGGACACAGAAAGTAGCACGGTGTGCGACAGTCAAGACTCTCCGCTTAATCTTTCGGCCGATGTGAAGTGGTTTGAAATTCCGTACAGAAAGCCAGACTCGGACGAGGAAGACGGAGTGCGGGAGGAAGAAGAAGAAGAGGAGGAGGTGGTGGCGGCGGAGGAGGACGGCGGCGGCAGCGGCGTCGGCGTCGGCGGAGAAGAAGAAGAAGAAGAAGAAGAGGGGGAGAATGGATTCACGAGCACAGCAGCAGCCGCGGCGGAGGCTGCGGACGCGGCCAGCTTCATCGCAGGAGGAGGCTGCAACATAATTTTGGTCACCGGCAGCAACGGGATCAAGCACGACGAGGAGGAGTACGCAGAGGACTGTTATTATTCTACCTCCACCAACTGCTCGGACACCACCTCGAACGATTCGGATATTGATTTCTCCGATTTGGAGGAGGAGGAGCGCAGGAGTTTTTTCAGCTTTGAAGATGACTTGGACGAGGACTGCACTTCGCCGGACTTCTGGGGAGAACCCGACCAGGTCATTGCTATCGAACCTTTCTCCGCTGTCAGTGGCCCTCAGCACTCGCTGGGGGACGATGCTGACACCCGTGACTATTTCCGGATACTCTTCCCAGATTCTCTTTTTGAACACATGGTAGAACAAACAAACAATTACGCCCTCTATCGGCAGAGGAGGAGCGGGAAGTCAGACCCCCACTGGCACCCCACTGATGTGAGAGAGATGAAAGCCTATGTGGGTCTGAATATTCTTATGGGCATCAACCAGCTTCCAGACACTGGCATGTACTGGGCCAGTGACATTTTCATAGGCAACGCAGGCTTTAAGAAAACCATGACAGCCAGGCGCTTTGAGAAGCTCACCCAGTACCTGCAGCTGTGTGACCGGGAGTCGGAGCCTGTGCGTGGAGAGCGTGGCTATGACGGCCTCTTCAAAATTAGGCCTCTGCTTGATGTGGTGGAGAACACTATGTGGGACGCGTACGTTCCCAACCGCTGTCTGACCATAGACAAGTGTGCCATTGTCACGAAGGGACGCTTCTCCCCCACCCAGTACATGTCCTCCAAGCCCCTGAGGAAAGGGCTCACAGTGTGGATGCTGTGTGACTCCCGCTCAGGCTACTGTCATCGGACCAAGATCCACGTAGGCAAACCCGGTGAAGACGAGGCGGTGGCCTCCCTGGGCTACAGGGTGGTGACCTCGCTGGTGCGCGGCCTGGAGGGTCAGTACCACCACCTCTTCATGGACAGCTTCTTCACCTCAGTGCCCCTCCTCCAGAGGCTGCTGAGGGACGGCCTGTACGCCTGCGGGCCCACTCAGCCGGGGCGCAAAGGTTACCCGGAGGTCCTCCGCCCCCGCAACGTTGGAAAGCTGTCCCAGGGTGAGTTCTACCAGTGCCAACGTGGCAACCTGGTCGCTACGGTGACACGGGATGTCAAGGTGATGAGCTGCCTGTCCACCAACTGTGCCCCCGGGATTGTGGGCATCAGTCCGGGGCGGCAGCAGCGCGAGACAGACGGGGGTGAGAGCGACAGCATGGACGGCTCAGGGTTGTCTTTCGGCGTACCTCGACCTCTGCCCTTACTGTTGTACCAGGAGAACATGAGAGGAGTGGACCTCTGCGATCAGCTGAGGGAGTGCTACCAGGTGGGCAGGCCGTGTAAGAAGTGGTGGCGCTACTTCCTTTGGTTCTACGTCAACCTGTGCATCGTCAACGCATACATAATCCTGAGGGAGAGCCGAGGGGGCACGCCGCCCGCAGGCTTCAATGGCAAGCAGTTCACCCAGCGCCACTTCCGTGTGCGCCTGGCGCAGCAGCTCATTGGTGACTATCAAGGGGCGAGGGGCATGGAGAGGGCGGCACGCAAGAGGCACGCAGATTCACCCATAGAGTATGGACATCGCCTGGAGCGCATGTCAGAACGCTCTCGTCGCTGCAGGAACTGCACCAACAAGGGACTGCGACATGAAAGTGTGTTCGGCTGCAAGATATGCAATGTCCACCTATGCAGGGGAGGGTGCTTCTCTGAGTTTCATAAATAAAACTGAACTGCTTTTTTTTTTTGTTTTGTTTTTATATCCTTTGTGTAATCAAACAACTTGTGTCAAGGGATTTTTTAAAACAGTAAAACAATTTGTAATTCCAAAGGTTACCACTACAAGTGCACAATATAGTCACACACTTTATGTAGAGCTAGTTTTAGGTTAGAAGTATTATTGCACGTATAATAGAGAAAATAATCGGAGAATCTGTAGATTATTTGAATTAGTATAGAATGTTTTGGCAACTTGCCTTCTGTAACACTGACAGAATTGCCTTGTGTCACTTTTTTTATACATTTAAAATATGGTAAGGATTTTATATGAAAAAGATGAAATCAAACTTTTCTGCACTTACAATAGATCAGAAAATGTTTACAATGGGAAGTTTATCTCTCTCCTTTTCCAAAATAAAAACTTCATTATGATGATCTTAACTGAATCACCTCTTTTCTTTCAGTCATTTCAAAGCATGGAAAACATCACAATAGTAAACATTCAAAAGGAAAAAAACAATGTTAATTAAATGTGATGAAATTGCGCTGCTTTAAAACAGCTTCAGCTTTGGTTGCCGTGTTCCTTCACACATGAAAATCTGTGTGTATCTGGGCCTTCAAGGGGACACAGCTTGGAGCAATTAGAGAGCAGAAAAAGCCCCTCAGTACTCTCCAGCCAATGGACCTAGTGATGCCATTTCTTTCTCCAACCGCACTACAGACACAGAGCCATCTGTGGCCCTATTACTCTGAGTCCAAACCCAAAAAGTGGTACTTGTCAGTGACACGATTGGAAAATGACAGAAACATGGCAGAAAGACTCTTTTTGAAGGAAGATTCTTTGTCTCGTGGATCAGAGTAAGCACAGAGGGTGAGGACATTCGTTTGAATCATGTAAAACAGCTTGTACACAATTAGTCAAATGAGGGTGTGCTAGATCAAAGCTGTTTCTGCAATTCGAGGAGCCGAGGACAGTTGGATAAAGAAATATCGGTGAGTTGCGCTGAGCAGAATGTGTGTTTTCACCACAGCTTTTCTGTGCGTTCCTGTTGTCGGCTGGCTGGCTAAAGGCTGTACGTAGGCAGAGATAGGCCGCTTCGGCAGGTCAGACTACCCGTCTCCTGTGTCTCCTTCTGAGGTCTCTCTCCCTCGCTCGCTCTCTCTCCCTCCTCAGGCTCTGCTGTGCCATCCTACACATTCACACACATACACAAACACTGCACACACACACACACACACGCACACCCTCCCTTCCCCTTCACTCCGCTCTCTTGCACTCCCTCAGCCGTTCCCCAGCTGGGAGAGGGTTAGTCAACTGGACGCCCATCCCGCTGATCTGCGGGAGCCCATGGGGAGTTGCCATGGCAACCGTGGCCGATGAAGACAGGGAGTCGCCAGCAGGCCCACATGGTTGTCATGGTACTCGCTCTGGCTACGGAGGTGGGAGGTGCCAGAGGCCACACCTCCCTAGCCCTTCTCCAAAACCAGGAGAGGCTGTGGTGTGCATGTGTGTGTGCATGTGTGCGTGTGTGTGTTTGAGCGTGTGTGAGCGTGTGTGTAGGGAGCTGGCTGGCTGACAGCCTGCACACTGTACATGGAGCCAGACTGGTTACCAGGCAGGCTCTACTACAACACAGCCAAGACCACGACTGCTGCCAAAACTGAACCAAACTGCTGCTCTAGAGGCGTCTTCGTGCAGGTGTTCCTGGGATTAGAGGAATCTGTCACGCTGTGTTCCGCAGCATACCAACCAACCATACCCAAAGTTATTTCTTTTTCACTGGAGAACATGAGTGACACCACTGCTTTGCAGATATCTTCATGCAGGTGGAGGGGGCAGATTTTGCAAAAAAAATCTGTGCTGTGTGATACCACGCTTCAAATCTCGCTTCTGTTCAATCACACAGCATTTAAACCCTGTATTTTTCATTTTTCCTACATATGCCAAGACGTTTCAATGGCTGTCAGTCTTCCTCTACCCACATAGCATAGTTATTGTACTGTCAAAGTTATTACAGTTACTTACAATAATTGATACATTAAAAGCCATTTTTGACATTTTATTTAAATCACATTTTATGTTTCCACTCAAATATTAATACATTTCTAACAGACTCAAGTGCCACATGATGACAAGCCAATCGCAGCAGATGTGAGCTGAAATGTGAGTTCAATTTTCCAATTACAAAAATAGCAGTGCGGAGGATATGTACACCAGAACAGTGGAATCTGAAGCCCATGTTGGTCACTCTTGTCCTTTTGTATTATTAATGTTGAAAGTGGAACATTTTTGTTTTCTGTCAATTCTCCTCTCTGGTTTGTGGGCTGACTGTGAAATCGTGAAGCTTTATTTGTGCTGAGTCAGAACCAAACACTGCTTTCTCTCTCTCTCTCTCTCTCTTGCTGGGTAGGTGGGTGTGCTGTATGTGGTGTCACAATAGCCAGATCTAATGTTTCCAGGATGGATCCCAACCATAAAACGCTCGGCTCTCAACATGTTCCCCCTCCTGGGCAAGGAAAGATCTCAGAGTCTCTGTCAAGAACATGGGCCTGGTTTCACTTAAGAACCGCTGGTTGGGTAACACATGTACTGTTAGCATCGTGAATGTGGCTTTGTTAAATACTTTCCTCTGTTGCAAAATCAGTGCATGGACAAGGACGAGCGTGAGAACCCCCTAACATCTAATTCTCAACTCTTTCTGATTCATTGTCTCGTTGCTGAAGCGTATGAATGTTCCAGACAGGCATGGAAGTGAGGATTGTGAGACAAAAATGACCTCTTAAATCTAAATTGTTCAAATTAATCAGTGTCTCATTTAAAAAAGTATATTTGTCTTATAGGACTAGTTCAACCCGAGATTCTGAAATTTAGCTTTTACATGCCACAGTGCAGTGATGTAAAGTAACTACATAAAGTACAATCATGAGCTACTTGTATTTTCATTTAATGATACTTTATCCTCCACAACAATGCATAGGGAAACCACACTTTTATATTTTGATTGGGTGTTGTCACTAATTGCTTTTCAGAAAATGAGTTTACATAAATACATAGCAAATTGTGAAAGAGTGCACGACTAAAAATAAAACCACGATGTCCTGACCCTTTTCAAGAAGGCCAGGACAACCTCTTTTCAGATGTCAATGAGCTGCTACGAGATATTTCTCTTCTAATCTTCTCTGTTTAAGGCTCTTAGATCTAAAATTCTCTTAACATTTTACCAAAAGGGAAAGATCAGACAATATTTTTAAGAATAAAGGCAGATTTCTGAGGCAGAACTTGATGTTTTTTGTCGTCCCTTCATGTCATTCTTCTACTTCTTCATCGTTTGATCGGTAATATAAGTAATGCTCGTGCTACAACAACAAAAACAATTGGAAGAATTCCCTATATTTAATACTAATGAAATGAAAAATACTTTATTTATCCCAGAAGGGAAATTCAATAATTATAATAATAAAATCTAAAACGTATTCGGCTTAAAAAGGGGATGCAAACACTAGAATGTACAAAGTGGTCAAATAGTTGATACCAGTTTGATGCAAGAGAAAAGAAGAGCAAAGAAGTGTGGGACAAGATCTTGAACCAATGTGTTTTTCCCATTTTGATACTTGTTCTTGGACTCAAGTGAATAATTCAGCCACTCCTGTCACTGCTCTAATGTCATTTACAACGTCAGTCGACCACTTAACACGAAGCAGGACACCTTGGAGATATCTGGTCTTTGGGACGTGCAGTGAAACTGTTGTTCATTTGTGAAACAATTGGTAACTGCTGCAAAGGCTGTTTTGGATCTGACTGGCCTTTCCTCAGTGTTGCAGCTGTAACGTGACGCCTGCATTAACTTCATCTGTTTGGAATAGCTGAGGAATATAAAGCTGAAACAACAGGATTCTACGACGTGGATTTTCTGTAGAAAACAGCTAAAAATGTGCTACAGTCAAATTAACCTAGTGTTCCTGATGTGACTCATAACTCCATCTAGTGGACGGGAAAATGCACAGTGCGTGAAAGGCATTTGAAGTTCCATTAGAAAACATCCGCTCATTTAAATGCAACAACACTAAACAGACATAGTTACTTGTGCTGTTATTTTGAATCCTGTCAAACAACACCCATGTCCTTCCCTCTCGATCCAATGCATCCTTTTAACCAGGAAGCTTTCGAAACCAGATGGATCTCTTTGGTTTTTGTTCGCGTGGTTGTGGCGAGCCCAGCAGGATGACCAGGGGGAGTTTGATTTCTGGATCTCTTATCACAGGGGCAGCAAGAGTGACCTGTAACAAACCAACAAAAAGGAAAAACAAATGCATCTGATACAGTTGTTTTTTATTTGATCCATAAAAAAAAGTAAGTGGAAAAAGCTACTTAAGGGTTTATAAATTCTGAAAAAGATGATGATGATGCAATAAAAACAGAGGTCATTTTGCTGACAGTATCCTGTAAGATTACTTCGTCTCTCTGTTTCAACAGCGGTGTTTACTGGAAGCTCTGATGTAAATCATTTTGAGCTGATGCCATGAGGGAACAGGTTAGGCTGCAATATGACACTTTTCCCCTCATCTACCCTCATTAGTGTGCGGACAAGCCGTGAGGTATGTCCTCTGTAACCCCTCCTTCGTCTCGCTGTTCCTGTCTCTGGCCGTCGTTCGGCCACTGTGTGGTGCTGTTGTCATCAAGCAAGGGCGTTCAAAACAATCTACAGTTCATGAAAAAGATGAACAAGTAAAACTAGATTTCATGTTTCGTGAGCAGGTTGTTGTTTTTACTGTTCACTCTTGTGTGGGCCTCTAATGACCGTGAACTAATCTCATTATGCTTCATTGTAGGAACGATACCTTTAGTCTGTACTCGAGCTTCATCATGCAGCAGTTGAAGAAGGTTGGCGGGAGCTGTGGAGGGATGCTCAGGATTTTCGTTACAGTCCGACTGGTCTCAGCTGGAACAGAGTCTCCGGTCCCACAGAAGATGTCGTTTGTGTGCACTGTCCTCTTTGACTGAGCGACAAAGGTCTGCTTCTCACACAGGTAGAATTTGGGCGTCACCGTGCGCGCTGAGCCGTTGAGTACTTCCACAGAGATTCCCATTGCCTCACCTGTTTATGTTTTAAGGGGAAAAAGACTTATTTCTGCTTTAGTTAAGACAATCAGAAAAAATATTCTCAGTGGAATTACCTTGTTTTAATCCCATTTTTTCTGAGGTGACATTCATAGTAATCTTTCCGGAGCCAAAAAATGTAATCCTGGTCGCATGTTGTTGCTCCTACAGGTTTTATGAAGACACAAGACACAATGTCTAATTGACTTCTGACTGAGATAAGTTATTACAAACCTAAACAGACTCAGGTGGAAGAAAATCATTGTCATACCTTAAGTCCGATGATAATCATGTCGGATTTGGAGGCAAAGGGAAACTCAGACTTGGTCAGAAAAGGGAACTCAGTCTTGGTTTTCTGTACAAGCCAGATGGACTGAGTCAGCTGTGCTCGCAAACTATACGTGATGGTGCCCCATTTCCCCTTGTAAGTTGAAGGCATGTCTCTGTAAGGAAAGAGCCCAAAAGGAGAATTACTTTACTTCACCAGATGGTAAGGAAGTGTTAAATATGAATTCCATTTAAAGGGCGATGTAACAGCACTTACGTATTTGGAATCTCAAAGCTGAATGGATACACATTTCTCCCAGGGCTGATGATTTCTGAGCCTTATGAGAAGAAGCATTTTATGATAAATACACATTCAGCAGTTTGTTTTAAATATTCATCAGCTCAGAAGCTTCATGTGAGACAATACTAACCATCTCCTTTCTTTTTATCCTGAAGAATAATGTGTTCAAAGTAAAAGTATTTCTTCTTGTTGCTGTGGACCACCGGGGTTTGTCCTTCTTGTTCATACCAAGTTACTTTGGCTTTTCCTTTGGCTTTGACCACAAAACTCTGCACCTTGATTTCCTTGCTGGTCACCACTGTCACTTTTCCAGAGAGGATGTCCCCGGGAGAGTAGGTGCCTCGTTCATTCGCCTTGTCGTACTCCACTGACAGATGCTTCACAGTCATAGTAGTTCTGCATCAAACAGCTTCCCAAAGGTTGTGAAGTAAAAGCAAGACGATCTCATCTAAATCCTACAAATTTACCACAAGCTGGTTTGAATTGCCTCACAGTGGCGCAGCTTTTCCTTGAGGAATAAGGAAGCTGGCGAGGCAGCCATATGCACTACAGCAGTGGACTTCTCCAGAACCTGTATCGGTGTCACACATGGTCACGTGATCCAGCCCGCAGGTGTCACTTTCACAGAGGTAACTCTAGCCAGCAGCCTCACAGGCTAAATTAGGCTAAATGAATGAACAGTGTGCTATACTGTATGTGTGCTAATTCATTTGTATTCCTCAGTGAATAATATTAACAACAATAATGGCAACACGACATTACAGCACTGCATAATGCATGTACTGTATGCCATCAACATACTGTACAACATGATGTTTATGAGCTTACTTTATTCCTTCTTATTCATGAGACAGCATTCAAACACGTGAGGTAGACACTGCTGCTGACTTAGATCTTACCTTAATGTAAAACAGATGAATAATACAGAACATTCACATAGCAGGAATACAATATTCATGATGCAGGTGGCTTTAAATACTCTATGATATGTGCACATTACGGAATTGCAAAGCAGAATTAACAGCATATTTTCTCCTGGTATTGATGGATTTATGCTCCAGAAGGTGTATTTCTTCCTTTATGGTGTGGCATGGATACAGTTGCACCTGAGGAGTTTAGATCAAAGAAAAATCTGGCACAACTTGCCAGCAAAGTAAAATGAAATTACATTTGCCTTAAGGTTCTTCCAGTGCCAACACATTCACAGCCATGGACACTGTACACAGCCCTCAACATAGTATTGTTTTATTAACGCCTGTATTCAAAGCAGGTCAAGATGGAGGGATGCAGTTTGCATTTTAGAGACCTGTGACACACTTACTCATTAGTGGTACAACCCAGCAACACCAATCCCATGTAGCTAAGGTATTAACACTTTCGTTAATGTGGTGGTAGCACTATGGGTGGGGCCGTGGGTACGTTTACTACCTAGTAAGTAGACCTTGGCAAACAGGAGATACAACAGAAACAATGATCCTAAAACGTTGATGTAAATTATGATTGACGGTGCCTCCACTTAGTAGGAAAATGATAAATTCACTCCTTATAAATCCCACTAATAAAAATTTAAATTTAGCTGAGGAACTTACTCATCTCACTGTAACCTCTTTTCTTAAATACAGAGAAATAACATACAACACAAACCCAGTTAATATAAATGCAAAATGTGGATTTTTAGTAAAAAGAAAACAATACACACAATAAATAAAACAGTGGGTTTCACATTCAATTTCAATATCCCCTTATTAGAGTGCAGTTCAATTTGTAACCTTTTCCTTTTCATTACCAAATTACCTTCAGTTCAGTTCTGTTTTACCGTTGCAGGCCTGATGCTGCTTGGGTGAGGCCTTAAAACATAAGATGGCCCTTTCACTTCCAAACAAAATCTGCACGTGGGCTTCATATATGTATATGTGTGTGTGTGCGTCTGTGAAATGCAAACTGCATCCTTCCATCTTGACCTGCTTTGAATACAGGCGTTAATAAAACAATACTATGTTGAGGGCTGTGTACAGTGTCCTGGCTTTGAATGTGTTGGCACTGGAAGAACCTTAAGGCAAATGTAGTTTCATTTTACTTTGCTGGCAAGTTGCTCAAGCTCAGTATATGTGTGTGTGTGTGTGTGATGAGGAAATGTTACAGTAAACCTACAGTAAGTCCCAGAATGTTCCTACTGAGCACACTTATGGTAAATTATTCTAAGCTTATTAACTGATGAAAAAGTCAACATCAGCTTTAAGTAACTGACTTTATTTACAATAACCTTAGGATTTCTTTAACAAGCAAATCTGAAGCAACAATCAAAACATGAACAATTAAAAATTAAACTGAGACAATTATTAAATTGTTACATGGAGCTAGTATACTACAATATATTTCATGTACAGTTTTTTAGGCATGCTACATTCATACAATATTGTAAACTGAAGGAATAAATCACTGATATCACACATTAAAGTTTACAGTTATTGGACAGTGCTACTTCACATGTGGGATAAAAGCTGTATGAACCTCTTTGTGGCTCCAGAGGGAGCTGCAGGACATCTGATACTTGTCAAGTTATGTCATCTGGACCGGGAAGTGTGGAGCAACAAAGAAATAGTGGCCACAGATTTATTGGCCACAAAATTGCACTCATAAATCTCCAAACATGATGTTGATGATTGAATTGCATTGTGGATAACGCAGGCTTTGAGAAGGAAGAGGAATGTGTGGAGTGAAAAGGATGAAACCTCTGATTCTGATTGAGAAGCTGTACAAAACTGTCCACCTTGAGTCTGACAGTATCATAGACTGATTCTGTAATGATGGCATGTTGTTTTAAGGCAGGTATTTACAGAGCATTTGTATATTTGTCAGAAGGGAGGGAGGGGTACCCTGCGTACCCTGCATACGCTCCATAGGGAGGAGGGGGATCCATAGCTGTGGGTAGTGCATATTGGGGTGCGGTGTTCCACATTGGTTGGTTTGGGTTTCCAAAAGCTTCAAAACCAAATGAAGAAGCACCAGCAGGTGGTTGTTTTACAGCTGGAACATTAGGTAGGATGACTATAGGGAGTTTGATCGTTGGGTCTGTGGCATATTTGATATCCAGTTGAATCTGTGAAAAAAAAAATATTGGTGTTTAGTTTTTATTTCATCATAAATGTCAATTTTCCTACTTTTATATGGAAAGTTGTTTTTTTCATGAAGTCAGTTGGGCTTTCTTATGTTTCTTATTCCTTTGTTTTGTCACTAGAGGTCCCCTGTGGAAAGTGTTCTCTTTCTAGACTTTGAGTACCTGTTTTTAAAATCACTGAAATGAGGAAGTAGAAGCTAAGAATTTCCCAGGAGACAATTTGTTCATGTCAGTGTTAAACTTTTATGTCACAAGCAACAGAAAAATGAAACCTCATTTTCTAAGTAAGTAAAAGTGAGTAACAGTACAACAAAAGACACCTCAAATTAGGAAATATTAGCTTCAATCAAAGCAGTAATCAAGCATATGAACAAAAGAATTGCTCTGATAAGGAAATGTTGGATGTACTCCTGTGGTCTTGACCATAGTGTAGTGCAGTTTACCTTCAGCCTGTATTCCAGCTTGATGATGGCGCAGTTTAAGATGGAGGGGAGTAGTTCTGGGGGGATGGTGATCAGCTTGGTCACAGTTGTCTTGCCGGAGGACGCCGCAACAGCCTCAGCCTTCTCCTTCACCATCTCATGTGTGCGGAGTTTCCTTCGACCCTGGGCAAAGAAACTCAACTTCTCGTACAGTATGAACTTGGGCTTCACTGAACGACTGGAGTTGTTGATGATTTCAGCGATGACTTCGATACGATCGCCTGTAAAATTGGAGAAAGCTAGTCACCAATACACAAAGACTTAACATACAGAGAATAAATCCGTAGAGCAGCTGAGGATGTGTAGATCTTCTAAAATGTGCTGAAACTGTGGTAACCCAATGGCGGAGCGGTAAACCAGACTGACCAGAGCGTTGCTGCATTTCCTGTCTGATTCCACTTTGTTAACCCTAATGGCATCCTCCATGACCCCACCCACCCTGCACATGAACTGTTCACCCCGATACCCTCTGGAAGGACACTGCGCTCTGGACTTTCCTCATCATTGCTGCGCTGACCACCTTAAAGTCGTTGCTGCTATTGTACATTGTGCAATATTGTACATAGGTTTTTATTTTATTATCTTAATTTTATTTATTTTTTTACTCCTCACGCAACAAACCAAGACCTGTGAAACTGGGTTGCGTTCTATCATATCACGTGGTTAGAATGACAATAAAGTTGAGTCTAAAAAAGGTAAAAAATGCCAGTAAGCATACCTTTAAAATCAGTGAAAACCTTTTAAAATGTAATTTGAAACATTTGAAAAACAGGACTAGTGCAGCCTCACCACCTCTCCAGTTGAGCAGATGAGTGACAGAAACCTAAATCAACACATTCCACAAACAGGAATGATGTTAGCAATTACTATCTTTTTCATCTCTATCTCTACTCTGGCAAAATTATGAAAAAAAATACAGTTATACACATTTATTTACAAGATTTTTATCTTCTCCTCTTGGTTGTTGATGGGATTAAGACTTTGTTGCTGATTGGTTTGTCCCAGTTATGTAAGGATATCAGTGTGTTCCTTCCATAACTTATTGCGCTGCAGCAAAAACAAAAATTATGCATCTACACAGGGAGGTTCCATCATTATGGGTCACACCATGGTTTCACTGGCATCACTCTCAGCATCCTGCTGGTTGCCCCCATTTCCCTTCGGAATCTATTCAAGGCCTCGATGGCAGAAACTAGAGAGTGTTTCCTACAGCTGCAGGGAGAATGGCTGTAGTTCAGAGTGTCATCGTCCTATAACGATTTACAGCACATCCCAAAGACTAACCAATGTTATTAAGTGGTGCAGGAATGACATATTATCATTAGCTTCCTCAGCAACAAGAAATTCAGATCTCTTCTACTTGGTTGTGACTAGTGACCAATTCCAGAGAATGGTCTTGTTAGAACAGGAACAGCTCGATCCACTCGCTGGATTCCTTTCACTGTTGTTGTTTTTGTCTTCATACAGTCTCGGTAACAAAGAAGGGAGGAGTAAAGTGCCTCACAAACATTTCCGGGTTGAAATATGTCACTAAACATTCTTCGCTCAACAAAACTAACACAACTACATCCAGTGTCTTCTTTCCAAAATAAATAATAAAGGCCAGATGAAGGATTTTCAGTACTGCACCCTACCTAAGACACTTACCTTGTCTGTATCCCATCTGCTTCGTACGGACATCCAGTGATACGTTTCCGGAGCCGAAGGCTTTGACATTTTTGTCCTTGCAGCCATATTGAGGATCCTGAAAAGCAAATCCCATGGTATATGAATGTGGTAAGAGCTTGGTCTCTTTTGCCGACAGTATTAATTACATGATTAAATAATCGCATTTTTCAAGATGAATGAGTTCTTACCATAATTCCAGGGAATTCCATGTCTGCTTTGGACACAAATGTGAAGTGGGTTTTGGTTTTCTTTGTTATCTTCATTGACTGTTTAAGCTCTGCCCTCAGCTTATGAACAATTTTGCCAGTGACGTGTTTAAAAGTCGATGGCATTTTCCTGTGAAGAGCAACAACAGAAAACGCAAATAACCTGGAAAGGAGTAAAGTATGAATCTAAAGTAATGATTAAGTCAAGAGTAGGCACCTGTCAGGAATTGTGAAGGAAAAAGGAAATACATGTCTTCCTTTTCCAATGACTTCAGTGCCTGGAAAAAAAATACTTGTGTTAAGTCTGAAGCACATTTTTAAACAGCATACAATACCGTATTATTAAAAGGCCACTAAATTAGACAATGGCATCACATAATGCATATCACATATATGCCAAATAGTTTAATACGTTACCATCTTGTCTTGATTCTCTCAAGATATGCTGCTTGACCTCGTAATATTTCTCATCTGACCAGTAAAAGCGATGGTCATGTTGCCCGTGGTGTTCATGCCAGCTAACCCGAGCCTTTCCTTTTGCTATAAAAACAAGAGCTTGGACTGCAGTCTCTTTCGAAGCCTCCACAATGATTCTTCCATTGATGGTATCTCCATTTGTGAAGGTGTTTCTGCTGTTGATGGCGTCATATTCAATTGAGAAATTTGTGATGGTCATTTTCAGCACAGAAAGAAAGCAAAGAAAGCGGAGCGTCAAAATCTCACGTATAAACCAAGGTGAAACTCAAGCCCTGTGAGTGCTGCGCACCTGCTCGACACGGTTTATACGTGAGCTGAAATATGTAAATCATGCTGAACCTGTTTTCCTTGTATATTTGTGCTCAGTGGTGACACCCACTCAACTAGACAACCCTTTCAGCTCCGCAAAGCCACTATGACTTAACAGATAATGGAAAAACTAGAGATTAAATCAATAAACCAGCATACTTGCTTGACAGTCACGTCAGTGGGAGGAGAGTAATACCAGTCTTTCATTCAGGGTTTGGTTATCACATGCTGTATTTCTCTTCGTGTCACCTGAAATGTTCTCCAGTAGTGTCAATCAAACCTTAATCTGTTGTATATTTAGTGTATGTTTATTTAGGCCAAAGAAAACTACACCTGAATTAAGGTATGTGACAGTTAAAAGTTTCCGGAGGCAAAGAGCAGTGAAGAGCAGGTAGGTGCAGTTTGCTGAGTGATCTCCCCTTGAAAAAACAACCATAACGTCCTGCATTTTTACTTTTGCTTTATGTCAACAGCGTTTAAATAATATTAGGTTTAAATGTCTTACTATAAAGTATTGTATTTTAGTGTCTGTAAAACGTGTTTTCATATCCCATTAAAGAAGGCCTGACTGTTCATTGTTTATGTTTCTAGCTTTTTAAAATGAATTTACTCTTAATGATACACTTACAAAAAGTAACATTTACAAAAAGAAAAGTGGACAACTAAATAAGGCGATAAAATGAGAGAATAATTTGAGATTTGTGAGGAAAGGGAGCCCTTGTCTTGTGAGCTCAGGGCTCACAGACCAGAATGCTAACAGTAGACATATGGATGATTTCTAAGGTTGACAGTAGAACCAGTGAACAGCAAAGTTGAAAGAGGAGCAATGAAAGCAATCCATATCGGTTGGTGGGTCAGTAGGTAAGTAGACGCTGCCATCAGAAAAAAGTAATCCACTGGATCTTTGGTTTCTCACATGCTGGGGATGCATAAAGACTCTTTTGTTCACTCTTGAAGCCAACAGCAGAACACTGTGTGCATTGCTTGTGGCTGAGACGTTTAGAGTTTAGAGTGTGTGTGTGTGTGTGTGTGTGTGTGTGTGTGTGTTTTCAAATACAGAACTCTGAGCTACTCTGGTGCAGGTTTTTTTCGATAATTTGAAATTTTAATAAAAAGGGTGGAAATTAAATTTTGTCTCAGCAAAGTGGCCGTGTTACAGATAGCCACACCCCCCACTGTTTCTACACCCATGAAACCTGGAAAATACAAAGTTGGGAAATAATACTTACATGACAACAACAGCTTCACCAACTCCCAAGACAGCAAAGATTGTCTTCTGGTAGGTCAGTGGAGGTGAACTGATTAAACTGTAAACAGTATTAATTCAGAAACAACTTCTGTGAATGCTGTTAAAAACACTGTAAACTGCCCGTGGCGTCTGTTAGAATCACACAATGCTGCAGAATTTTTCCAATATGTTGCTTTGAATTTTTTGAGCTCAAAAAATGGCAATGCATTTATTCAAACTGTAGGGGGCAGCATAAGCTCATGTGAATGAGATCTCAAATCGTACAAAATAAAACTACCTGCACGTCCACATTACACTGTACCTCTAATTCATCCTCTGGTCTGATGATTTCATTGGGGCAAATTTGATTTTGGTGCAGCAAAAGTGGGTTAATGTGGTTCATTTCCAAAACTTTCAATGTATGATAAGTTAATCATTTATTTTAATTGCTTTTCCTTTGTTTTTGTTGTGACTTTTTTTTTTTTTTTTTTTTTTTTAATCATTGCCATTAAATAAAAGACAAGACCCGAGCAGAGGCTTTTTGCTACATGTATGTACAATAATCACAGTAATGAACTGCTGGTAACCAACGATTTGAAAATGTGACAGACTTTTAGTAATTATAATTACCTACTGTTGTAGGTAAGATGTTTTTAAGAATACATTTAGTGGAACAACAATGAATCCAACAACAACAATTACACAGCCATCCGACTGAGGTAAAATTTTTGATGCTTTCAGCCAAATCTACTCTTATGTCATCAAGTATAAAACAAAAGAAAACAAACTGGAGGATTTTGGAAAAATGTTCTTTAAAAAATGTCTTTTCAGTCCCGTCACTAAAATTTATTACCAAAATCCNGTTATTGAAAACCATACAACAGGGGATAGATACATGACAATTTCACTGAATATCCCACAGAGTACAGTTAAATCCATCATTAAGAAATTGAAAGCATATGTCATGTGGCTAAATCTACCAAGAGCAAGCCATCCTCAAAAACTGAAGGACCATGTAAGATATAGACCAATGAGGGAGGCCTCTAAGACACCTAGGACTTTGTTTGAAGGAGTTACCAGCTAGTATTCACCACCATCCTTCACGGTAGGGATGGTCTGCTTGTGATGATGTGCAATGTTTGGCATCCACCAAACACAGCATCTAGCCTGATGGCAAGAAGTTCAATCCTGGCATCATCAGACCAAAGACCTTTCTTCCAGTTGACTTCAGTGTCTTCCACATGTCTTCTGGCAAACTCCACTTGGGATTTAATGTGAGTGTTATTCAGCAATGACTTTCTCTTTGCTCTCTCCCATCAACTGGTGAAGACAAGGCATCAATTGTTATATGCAGTCCAGCTACTGAAGCTTGTAACTCCTTTAGAGGAGTCATGGGTGTCTTGGTGGCCTCCCTTACAAGTCTCTTTCTTGCATGGAAAGCAATGAAATGGTTCTTTCAAACTGTCAGTGGGGTGAGCACTTTATATAGACACTGTAATCTTTGTATAGGGTTGAAGTGTTGGTATATTTCTTCTTTTCCATATTGAGTAGCTAAGCAATGGCAGGTTTTGTATGCTGCAGACATTGCAAAGCTCTTTGAGATCAATTTGTATTTTGGGGACGCTAGGAAAATCTAGCTTAACTTGAAATGTTTATTTATTGATAACAATTTCCACTATTGTCAATAAGCACTTTTCAGGACACACAATGCATAATGCACTCACACACATCTCAGTCGCTGTCCTGGTTGTGAAGCTGCTTACCCTGAGTATGTACTCCACTTTGATGATCCTGCAGTTGAGGATGGAGAGCTCCAAATCATGGGGAATGGTGATGACCCTTGTGACGTTTTGATGAGAAGATGCAGGGATGGGGTCGCCCACCGCTTTCAAGACTTCTTTAGTCTCCAGTTTTCTATGTCCTCTTGCAAAGAAGCTGTGCTTTGTGTACAAATAGTACTTGGGTTTGATCGCACGAGATGAATTGTTCTGAATGAAGGCCACAACCTTCAATTCTTCTCCTGCAAAACAAAGCCGAAGTGTCAAAACAAAGCCTCAGTATTAGAACAATATCAATATCACTGTGAGGGCTCACACCTTGGACGAAACCAAGTTTTTCAATATTCACATCGATGGCTACAGTTCCTGAGCTGCAAAGAATGCCTTTCTTTTCCTTAGACTCATGCTGTGGTGTCTGAAAGAAAACGAGATTATGTCAACCGCATCAGTTTCATTATGTAGCCAAAGAGTTTCGCTGCTAAAACAATATATTTGAATTTCAAAACCTGTTTTTTTAAAGGCTCAGTATGCTGGATGCAAGTACTGATGTGGATTTAAAGCAGGTTGCTCAGTACATTTCCAGGCAGGTGTTAGGACCCGATTTCAGAACCCACTCTGAAGTTTTTCTCTTTTGGAATGACAGGAATGGAGACATGTGCCAGTACCTACCATTAGCCCAGGGACACTGTTCCAGTCTACGTTTGACACAAAGTTGATCTTCTTTGAATCTTTCTTGTTCATCCTCATAAATCTGCTCAACGTGGCTTCCAGCAAGAACACAATTTTACCGTGAGACCCTTTGAAGGAGGAGGGCATATCCCTGATGCACAATCACAGGAGGACAAACAAAAGTGAGACATTTCTATGCACAGGAATAAATAAAGCAGCTTTTCAACTTTTCTAAATGATGTCATAGAATCCCTTCATGACAACAAAAAGCCTGGGAGCCCTTTGAAATTACCTGGTTTCCTGCATTAATTCATCATAAAATATAATCTTATAGTTATCTGAGTCACAAATGAAGGCAAACACAACGTTCATAAACTAATACAATGCAAACAATCTTTACATTTTGTGTGGTTTTTGAACACATCCATTATACATTCCCAGTGCTGGTTGGGAAAACAAGCACACCCTTGGATTCCACCGTCTCTGTATTTCATCATTCTGTTGGAGATTTACTTCACTATTTACAGTTATTGTCCTGCTGCATCACTCCATTGAGCTTCAGCTGGTGGACAGTTAAGTGTGTTCCCACAGCAAAATGCAAAACTCTGACATGATCCTGAAAAATGTCGTGAAGTACATGAATAAACTAAATAACAGCAGCACCAATACATGAAGCTCCCTCCAATCTAGCTCACTGCTGTGATGATGTTGGTATGCCATATGTATGATTCCAGGATCGCCAACTCCTGACTCAAATTAGCTTTTGTTCATGCAGAAGTTTTGTTTTACTTTTTCCAGCCAACTCTGTGAATGAAAGAGTGTTCAATCATTTGTGTTTGATTTGTTAAGGAGTGAAAATCTGACCATATTTTAAGACAAACCAATGCATAAATGCAGATAATTCCAAAAGGCTACCTCCTTTTCTGTGACTGTAGTCGCAAAATACACAATATATTCACAGGCTTATGCTGTCTGTCTGCTCTAATTATGGATCAATTTTAAAAAAACAACATTTCTTACTGGACAGGGATCGGAATAGTGAACGGGTAGACATGGGTTCCTGGGGCAACAACATTGTTGTCTAAAAAAAGAAGAAAACTAATTGTGAATGTGTTGGTAAAGAGAAAATACAAAGGAAAGAAAAAACATTGAGACATACACGACTGGTCAAAAGTTTTAGAACACCCCAATTTTTCAATTTTTTTGTTGAAATGTATGCAGTTTAATGTCTCATTGTACTCTAAAATAAAAGCATAGAACAAATAAACAACTGAAGTAAAAAAAAAAAAAAAAGAAATCATGGAATCAATTCAAAACCAAAACATATTCAAAACTTTTCACCCCCAAAAGTTTATATTATTCTGAACCCTCCCCCTCATCCCCCCCACCTCAACTAACTATGCACACTATTTATTTATTTATTTATTTATTTTAAATGTGCAGTTTTATTGTTTGAAAATAATCTCATTTTCCATTTAAACCTACGATCTTCTTGCAAGCAGAAAAGGATGAAAAGCAGACTTACCCTGATGATTATCGCCTCCAATGAAGTAATGTTTAAAGCTGAAGTATTTGTCTTTGGAGTAGAACACTACATCAAGGTCACCGTATGACTCGCTCATTCGAACTTCTGCTTTTCCTTTGAATTTAACGGACAGAGACTTTATCCGACAGACTCTGGCCACTTCCAGCGTGACTTGGCCACAAATGGAGTCTCCACAGCTAAAGGTGTTCCTGTCATTGATGGGGTTATAGGTGACTTCCAGCTTTTTCACAGTGGACAACATGATGCGCAGCGTAGAGAGAAAAACATCGAGGAAATGCGAATGAAATTTATAAAACAGAGAAGTCCCCATCACCTTTGACTTCCGCGACTAAACTGCCTCCTCCTATCACCGCCTTCTTCAGTTATTCCTATCAAATCATGCTCAGATGCCTCGAACTCGCGTCTCTCTGTCTTTTTGTCTCGATAACGTTTCCAAACCCCTGTTATAACAGATAAATACCTCGACTTTAGTGAACCGGTCAGACGTTTACAGTAAAAACGGATAAAGCTGTGATGAAGCTCCAGCTGGGTAACTCATGACTTAACTGTAGCTGATGATGTTTAACTGTATGACAAGTGACCCGTCTGAAGAAAACTAGAGTGTCAGTCCCCCTTAAATCATATTTGATCTTGTCTCCATGTTAGGGATAATTCATAATTGTAAGTAAGTCTGAAGTTGTCGCTGTGTTCTGTGCGTAAATACGCACAACTTTCCTGCTTTGGAGATGCACATACGGGTCCTGCTGCTGTGTGATGCTGCAAGTATTTGACAAATTCAGAGTAAAAACTTCTACTCCATGCCACAAATTAAACTTCACCTCCTGTGAATGTTTTCAGGTCTGTGTGTGCGCCAGCTTCAAATAAGATCACAAGTATCATGTGCTCTCCCGGATGTTTATGGTGAGGACGCACAGCCAGCTGAACATTGCTCTACACGCGGACATCAATGCTGCTTTCACTTGCACTTGGACACCTGAGTTGCAATCACTGAACCTTGGACATCAGCGTTTTAGTGGACAATGACGTTAATGCTGTGTTGTGTGTATGTTTTAGAGACATTTAGTGGATCCTGCTGCTGTTTGATGCTACAGGGAGCTATTTAATGAACTCAGAGGAAAGACTCCATTAAACAGCTGAAGGTAACAAAAAAAACAAAAACTCAACTTAAGCTCCAGTTATGCTGTGAGATCTGTGTGCGTCTCCATCAACTAAAGAGGCAAATGTGTCTTTTGCCCTGTCTGAGATGTTTATGAGTGAGCCACACAACTGACTGGCTGCATTCACCGACACTTTGACGCTGGGGTTCCAATGAGTGAACTTAACCCAGGGGTGGGCAATCCTGGTCCTTGAGGGCCACAATCCTGCATGTTTTAGATGTTTTCCCTCTTCCAACACACCTGATTCAAATGATCAGGATCGTTATCAGGCTTCTGCAAAACTTAATGATGATGAGCTGATGGTGGTGTGGGCCATTTGATTCTGCTGACACAATGGCACCGTTACTCTGGGTAATCCACAACTGTGAACAGTATTCATTTATAGATTATTTTTGGGGATGCTGGTAAAAATAGTGAAAACTGCCCATAGTTGCTGTTAGGTCACCTGTAATATTTCTGGAGTTCCACAATGCTGCAGAATTTTTCCAAAATGTTATTTTCAATATTTTGTGCTCCCTGTCAACTTATGCAAATTAAAGGGCATGTAGTCATTTCAACCAAGCATTAGCTGTTTAATAGCATGTGGTTCATATCCAAAATATTTCATGTCTTCCTTTGTTTTTATATTGTTTTTTTGTAATCATTACTACAAATAAAAGACAAAACAGAGTATCAACTTTGTTACTGTTAAATATAATTCCAAAAAAAAAAACATATATATATATATATACAACATTTGCTAATAATGACCACCTACTGTTTTTAACACCCTTTTAAAAAATACATTCAGCTTACAACAATACATCAGTGAAACCTGCAATGTTTATCAAATAAGAAAGTGATGTTGAACATTTTCTCTGGTTATTCACAGTCAACTTTTGCTGCTGTTAAAATATTGATGCTATCAGCGTAAGTCATTTAGTATAAAACAAAAGGATATAAAGTGTCGTTTCAGTCACTTCACTAAAATGTATTACCAAAATCCTTCATAGGAGGGTACATTCCATATGCTCCATAGGGAGGAGGAGGATCTGAGGGTTGTGGTTCTGTTGGTGGTTGTGGTGCTACAGTGCCCCAGACTGGAGGATTTGGGTTTCCAAATGGTTCAAATCCAAAGCCAGCCGCAGCAGGTGGCGCTGCAGCAGTGGAGCGCTGATAGGCTGGTAGGATGATGATGGGAAATTTGAGCTCTGGGTCTGAAGCATATTTGACATCGAGGTAGACCTGGGGAAAAAAACCATTTCATTACATTGGTGAATTGTATGTTATCTCTAGAAAAACTGGCAGTTGCATATCTGGAGTGTTTTTCAGTTGTTGTTGTACCAAGACGTTAGTGAATCAACACATGAAATAGCTGAGATCTAGAACATTGGAGATAGTTGGTGGTAAGTGTTTTTGGAGCTTTGGTTTTGAGTTTGACTAGGACTTGTTGTCAGGTAGCTTACCGACTTTGTTGGAGCAGAGCACTTCCCGGTTTCACTTTCTGTGTTTCAATAGGTGGGCCGTTGCATTTATTGTTACCTGGCTGAAAATCTGAAAGGGGCGGGACTTTCACTAAAAGCCGCTGAAAGAGAGACTGAAGCTAGGGTTCAGCCATAGGACTTCCTGGTATTTAAACAGGTGCTATGCTGTAGCATCAGGGGAAGCGTCAACCTTTGTGTCAGCCCTCATTGTGTGAAGACCGTATTGGGTAAAGACCTGCAAGTCTGCCTGTGTGAGTCCAATGAGCAAGGATGCCAACTGGTTAGTCTTTTCCTACTTTTCCTATTATCTGCACTTGTAGCCTGCCTCACCCAACATGTGCTACAAGTGTAGTACCTGTTATCCAAAACTTTTGGAAAAAAACGGACTTGCTACAGAAAGTACAACCCTGCAAACTTCCGCTCTCTCACAAAAGCCTCCATTACCGGTTTGTCTTTCAACCTTGGCCTATGGAATTGTCAGTCTGCTGTAAACAAAACAGAACTAATCCAAGCATTGGTTAATTCTTCAGATACTCAGATACGAGCCCTGACTGAAACCTGGATCTGTCCAGAAAACACTGCCATACCCACTCGACTCTCTGCTGCCTCCATCTTCTCCCACACACCCCGAAGTGTTGGATGGTGGTGGTACAGGAGTCCTCACTTCCAAATAATGGAAGTTCACTAAGCTCTCTCTGCCAAGCAACAACTCTTCATTTGAATACCATGCAATCAGTGTCACTGCACCTGTTGAGCTATATGTTGTTGTCAAATATTGTCCTCCAGGGTGTCCGCTGGGTAACTTTGTAGTTGAACTGGACATGCTACTCTCGGCCATTCAGGACTATAACACACCACTTGTTTCCATGTGAGATATGAATATCCACACAAACAAAGCCCAAGGAAATGACTTTCTGTCACTTAAGGCATCTTTCGACCTGAAGCAGGTCTCTACCCCTCCCACACACAAAGCAGATATCAAGCTTGACTTGATTTTCTGTCGAAACTTGGCTTCCATGCCTCCTCATAACAGATTCTCCTCTCTCTTAATCCACACTTGATCCTGCAGTAACACACATCATCAACTCCTCACTTGCTACGGGTGTGTTCCCTGCTGCATTTAAGCAAGCTCGAGTCACTCAAATACTCAAAAAACCTACACTCGACCTAGCCCAGGTTGAAAACTAAAGATCAGTTTCACTCCTGCTCTTCCTGTCTAAAATACTTGAGCGAATTGTCTTCAACCAAGTTTCTACTTTCCTCTGTGACAACAACCCGTATGACCCGTATCTGTCTGGTTTTAAACAGGGTCACTCTACTGAGACTGCACTCCTACACGCGTGGACAAAATTGTTGGTACCCCTCGGTTAATGAAAGAAAAACCCACAATGGTCATAGAAATAACCTGAATCCGACAAAGTAATAATAAATAAAAATTCCAACAGTTTTGTCCACATGTGTATCTCTAACACAATCACTGCATTCTGCTTCAGCTCTATTGCTGTTAGATCTGTCAGTTGTTAACCACCACACCACACTCATTGAGCTTGGCATCTCAGGATCTGCCTCCCGCTGGTTTATGTCCTACCTCACAGGAAGACACTTCAGAGTATCTTGGAGGGGAGAAGTGTCCGAACTCAACAACCTCACTTGGTGCAATAATTCACACCCAATCGTCTCTCATACCATTGCTATGCTGATGATACCCAGCTCTTCCTGTCATTCCCCCATGACGACCACACGGTCTCTGCCCGGATCTCATCATGCCTTGCAGACATCTCAGCATGGATGAAAACCCGCCACCTTCAACTCAACCTCTCTAAGACTGAGCTCCTTGTCATCCCGGCCAATCCCTCTCTACAACAAGAAATTAACATCGTTCTCAATTCAACCCAACTCAAACCCACAAAATCTGCCAGAAACTTGGGTGTCATGATTGATGACCAACTAATCTTCAAAGCTCATGTGGCCTCTGTTGCTCAGTCGTGCTGACTGGCCCTGTACAACACAAAAACTACCTTGACTTAAAATGTTTATTCATTGATGACAATTTCTGCTATTTTCAATAAGCACTTTTCAGGACGTAGGCTCCAGCCCCCCGGCGACCCTCGTGAGGATTAAGCGGTGTATAGATAATGGATGGATGGATGGACTTTTCAGGACACACAATGCATAATGCACTCACACACATCTCAGTCACTGTCCTGGTTGTGAAGCTGCTTACCCTGAGTCTGTACTCCACTTTGAGGATGCTGCAGTTGAGGATGGAGGGCTCCAAATCATGGGGAATGGTGATGACCCTTGTGACGTTTTGATTAGAAGATGGAGGGATGGGGTCGCCCACCTCTTTAAAGAGGTTTTTAGTATCCAGTCTTCTCTTCCCTCTTGCAAAGAAGCTGTGCTTTCTGTACACACAGTACTTGGGTTTGATCTCACGAGATGAATTGTTCTGAATGAAGGCCACAACCTTTAATCCTTCTCCTGCAAAACAAAGCCGAAGTGTCAAAACAAGTCTCAGTATTAGAACAATATCAATATCACTGTGAGGGCTCACACCTTGGACGAAACCAGTTTTTTCAATGTTCACATCCATGGCTACAGTTCCTGAGCTGAAAAGAATGCTTTTCTTTTCCTTAGACTCATGCTGTGGTGTCTGAAAGAAAACGAGATTAATGAATACAACACAAAATAATTGCTCACTTCATAAAATTATGTCAACCGTATCAGTTTCAGTATGTAGCCAAAGAATTTCGCTGCTAAAACAATATATTTGAATTTCAAAACCTGTTTTTTTAAAGGCTCAGTATGCTGGATGCAAATACTGATGTGGATTTAAAGCAGGTTGCTCAGTACATTTCCAGGCAGGTGTTAGGACCCGATTTCAGAACCCACACTGAGGTTTGTACCTACCATTAGCCCAGGGACACTGTTCCAGTCTACGTTTGACACAAAGTTGATCTTAGTTGAATCTCTCTTGTTAATCCTCATTGATCTGCTCAACGTGGCTTCCAGCAAGAACACAACTTTACCGACAGACCCTTTGAAGGAGGAGGGCATATCCCTGATGCACAATCACAGGAGGACAAACAAAAGTGAGACATTTCTATGCACAGGAATAAATAAAGCAG
>NW_007579369.1:44084-51598 GCF_000690725.1 Stegastes partitus | reverse complement strand
GGAGCGCTGATAGGCTGGCAGGATGACGATGGGAAATCTGATCTCTGGGTCTGAAGCATATTTGACATCGAGGTAGACCTGTGGCAAAACATTGTCATTGTGTTGTTGGACTTTTTTCAATATCAAAAGTAATTGGTATTTCTATGTCAGGGGTGCTTTTTAATTGTTGTGACAAGATGTCAGTAGTTCAACACATTTAATTTGGCAGCTGTTTCTTTGCTTATTTTAATCAACCTGCATCATGTGTCTGAGGACCTGTTACTGTTCAGTTAATTCAGGTTAGGGTTTGATCTTTTGTGATTTTTCTTTTCTTCTTTTAACAGTACAACTTATCTACAAAAACAGAATGACATAAAGACTGAGGAAGTCCCCCAAAAACACATGTATATACTTATATATAATTTTTATCTCGTTCTTTTTTTTCTTCTTTACTTTCTTTAAAAAATAAATAAAAATGAGTAAACAATCCAGGGCAAATGTGGGATATTTGCTCTAGAAGAGCAACCTTTCAACCTAAAAGTTCTGCACATTGCTTATCAAATAGTATATTCTCACCTTGTGTGCTTAACCAACTCCTTAAGCAAGCAGTGAGAACAATGACAACAGGGTTTGCTCATAAGCAGTCAGCCTCGTTGAAAGTTATGTTGGATGAAATGGGAAACGCAGACAGCTTTAAATACTGCAAGGGCAGCTCTCAGAAAGAGCAATGCCTAATATCTTGTCATCTCCAAAAATTACTTACTTACTTATTGAATACAGGCATACAACATCTTTTTCATCTTTTTTTGACACACTTGTCTAAAACCTAAATTGGACCCTGATGTATCCATTTCTTTACCACTTTTGATGTTTTTTGGGGGGTTACTCTCTTGTAGGAACACCTGACTGTGTCCAGAACAGAAAGTTCTGCAGAGTCTAGCTTGTGTCATTTGTCTTGAAGGCCAAGTTTATTCCCAGTGGAATACAAAGCAACAGACTCCATTGATTCTATGAAACTGTTTTCAAATTGATCATGACAACAAATTTACTACGAAAGTTTTGCACACAGTCAGATCACATTAAATATACACTTGAAACCAGAAGTTTACATACATGGATCACGCACTATCTGATATTAAATTTAACTAAACTTTTCCTGTTTTAGGTCAGTTAGGATTACCAAAATAGACTTCAGCCCCCCACGACTCTAGTGAGGATTAAGTGGTGTATAGATAGTGGATGGATGTTAACAGCCAGAATAATGTGATAGAGTTGGTTTTACTTTCTTCAAAATCAGAAGCTTACATGCATTTCCTTAGTATTTGGTAGCACTGCATTTAAACTGTATGACTTGGGTCAGGCGTTGTGGGCATCCTTCCCCCTTTTTCCTCCAAATGTAACGATGGTCATTATGGCCAAACAGCTCAATTTTGGTTTCATCAGACCACAGGACACGTCTCCAAAAATGAAGGTCTTTGTCCCTGTGTGCATTTGCAAACTGCAATCAGGCTTTTTATGTTGCTTTTGGATTAATGTCTTCTTCCTCTTTGAGCAGCCTTTCAGCCCATGTCAGTACAGGACTGGTTTCACTGTGGATAATGACTCTCTCCTACCAGCTTCAGTAGCATCTTCACCAGGTCTTTAGCTTTTGTTCTGGGGTTGATAGGCACATTTGGCACCAAGATATGTTCATCTCTGGGACACAGAACCCGTCTCCTTCCTGAGCAGTATGATGGCTGGACATTCCCATGGTGTTTATAGTTGTGTATAATTGTTTGAACAGATGAACGTGGAACCTTCAGGCATCTAGAAACTGTACCCAACGATGAACCAGACTTGTGGAGGTCCACAATTGTCTTCCTGAATTCTTGGCTGATTTCTTTAGAGTTTCCCATGTTGTCACAAAAGGAAGCAGCATGTTTGAGGTGTGCCTTTAAATACATCCACAGGTGTGCCTCCAATTAACTCAAATGTTGTCAATTAACCTATTAAAAGCTTCCAAAGCCATGATATCATCATCATCTGGGCTTTCCCAAATAGTTTAAAGGTATAGTAATCTTAGTGTATGTGAACTTCTGACTTTAAAGAAAGTAGTTTAAAAAATCTCTGCCATTATTCTGGCATTTCACAAATAGAAATCATTTTGGTAACTAACTGGCACAAAACAGGAAAATTTAGTCAGATTTAATGTCAGATAGTGAGACAAAAAGGCTATAAGTCTTTGAATACAGCGCATGTAAACGTCTGTATGTCAAGGCACGAAGACTTCCCACTAGAAAAACCCCACTATCTCACAGATCTATGTATTGGGTCCTGGTTACATTATGCTGATGTCATCCTAACAACCTAATGCAACGATAGTTCCCAACGCAATTATTCAAAACTACATGACGAGTGTCCTCTGAACCGAGGATTATGCCTACAAAGAGCCAAAATGTATTGAAATATATTTGAATTGCAAAGCTCTTTGAGATCAATTTGTATTTTGGGGACGTGTAGGAAAAACTAGTTTCACTTGAAATGTTTATTTATTGATGACAATTTCTGCTATTGTCAATGAGCACTTTTTCAGGACACACAATGCATAATGCACTCACACACATCTCAGTCGCTGTCCTGGTTGTGAAGCTGCTTACCCTGAGTCTGTACTCCACTTTGAGGATGCTGCAGTTGAGGATGGAGAGCTCCAAATCATGGGGAATGGTGATGACCCTTGTGACGTTTTGATTAGAAGATGGAGGGATGGGGTCGCCCACCTCTTCAAAGAGGTTTTTAGTATCCAGTCTTCTCTTCCCTCTTGCAAAGAAGCTGTGCTTTCTGTACACACAGTACTTGGGTTTGATCTCACGAGATGAATTGTTCTGAATGAAGGCCACAACCTTTAATCCTTCTCCTACAAAACAAAGCCGAAGTGTCAAAACAAGCCTCAGTATTAGAACAATATCAATATCACTGTGAGGGCTCACACCTTGGACGAAACCAGTTTTTTCAATGTTCACATCCATGGCTACAGTTCCTGAGTTGAAAACCATCATTTTCTTATCCGTACACTCGTGCTGTGGCGTCTGAAAGAAAACGAGATTAATGAATACAACAAAAAAATCTTTAAAAAATAACAACAGAGAGAAAAAAGAAAACGCTCAACATTTTCATTTTGGCGTCACAATCTTATGGGAATTTCTGAACCTCTGTCCTAGTTTATTGGCTGTAAATACTACAGTGGACTTCAACAGATTGCTCAGTTCATGTCCATGCAGGTGCTAGGGTCAGATTTTGGTCACTTACTGACACCAACCAGGACCTACCATTAGCTCAGGAACGCTGTCGGGGTCTACTTTGGACACAAAGTTGATGGTAGTTGAACCTGTCTTGTTAATCCTCATTGATCTGCTCAACGTGGCTTCCAGCAAGTACACAACTTTACCAACAGAACCTCTGAAGGAGCAGGGCATATCGCTGATGCACAAATCCAGATGGACAGACAAAAGTGAGACAATTTTATACATCTTTTCTAAATGATGTCATGGAATCTATCCAACCAAAATAAAGTCTACATGACCATAAAAAGTAGGGAAGCCCTTTGAATTAACTGGTTTCCTGCATTAATTCATCATATATCATTTGATTTTCATCTGAGTCACAACTACAGACAAACAGTGTGCAAAAGCTAAAACAATGCAAACAATCAGGATCCTCTATGCCCTTGGATTTAATAAAAACTCAGAATGAGGTATGAAGGTGTTTGTAAAATGTGATGTATAATATATATATATATTGTGCAAAAATGTGACTGAAAACGTAATGTATTCAAATACATTGTATTGACATACAGTGTTCAACAATGTACAATGTGATGGTTTGCCCTGAAGAAAACATATGAAAAGGTCTGAAACGTAAAAATGTAAGAAATTGTGTAACACTCAAGTGACTAGCTTTGTAATGACAGTGCTCGCCTCTATGCCGGCAAACACTCCACTAAAACAAGATCCTCTCAAGATGATTTCGGTTTAATTGTGTTAAATGTTTGGTGGCCATTTTGCCAACATTCATTTGCACTTTTAGAGACACCATGTGACATTCTAACTGTGCTTCTGATGAAGCTGCCCAGAAACAAGAGATCTAGAACTGAGTTGAGAGCGTGTCTATCTGCTCTAATGAATTATGGATCAATTAAAACATTTCTTACTGATCAGGGATCTGAAAAGTGAACGGGTAGACGTGGGTTCCTGGGGCAACAACACTGCTGTCTAAAAAAAAAAACAAGAAGAAATTGTAAAAGTATTAGTTAAGCAAAAATGCAAAGACAAACAGTAATTACACTGAGTCATATGTTTACAGCTCTTAAAAGTTTGGACAGGCGCCTTTGGATTAGAGGTTACAGATATGATGCAGTTTACTGAATTAGAGCTGCACACCTCCAAAGGAATCCGTCACGTCATGAAAGATTTAAAAAGACAAGGGTGTCTTTCCAGGAACAGCTTCATGGTTAACAGAAGAGAGGAAATGCACACCTGCAAAACTTAGTTCATGTCTTCAGAGATTCTTTATGGTTGTAATGGGACACTGGATTGGTCAACAAGCACTCAGGCTCTCAGGTCACTGAAGTTTAGTGTCAAGAACTCACTCAGATCAGAACAGGCGGACACAAATGCTTGACTCAGACAGGGTTCATTACTACCATTATTACCAGTCAGGGTTCGGTACACAGGAGGTCAGTCGATCAGGCAAAGGTATCAAAGACAAGAGGCAAAAGGCAAGGTCCAAAAACAGAAGCGAGGTCGTAACAAACAGACTATGGCTGTGGCTGTGAAGAACACTGGTACTAAGACTGTGAAAGTGCAACAAACAGGCAACGAGACTGTGAGACACACAAGGTAATATACACGAGATAATGAGAGGAGATGGGAAACAGGTGAGGGAAAGCCATCAGAAAGCAGGTGTGACAAGACAGGTGCAGGAAGTAAAGCTAAGACAGAGACAACTGGTTAGTGTTTACAAAATAAAACAGGAAAGGCAAGACATCAAATGTGACAAAACAGAAACTTGGCAGACATGACATTTAATTTACTTGTGCAAAAAACAACTGAAATCTTAAAACGTACGACAGTTTCACGCTACTGTGGACTGAAAACACACAATCATAGGCATATAGTAAAAGCAGCAGTGAGTCCAACAGCAGATTAAGACACAACTTTGAAATACTTACATGTGTTTAAGTTCTGCTTTGGCAGGAGCGTTTGTTCGTCATCATCTGAACAAAAAGCAACACACTGAATTAACAGAAACTGACATTATTTAGACAGAACAAGAAATTGAAATCAGAATATTAATTTATATAATTCATTACTTTTTTAAACAATCAAATCAGAGTTTATATTCATGAAAAATCCATTAACTGTTGGTTGAGAAATGCCCTCAAAATTCAGAAGCTAAAACGAGACCATTATAACTCTAACCATTTATTGACATTTGATAGAATACTGTTTCCATCCTACCGTGTTTGCTTTTCTGTGTTTGCTTTAAACTGCCCAAGAGCTTATCAGAAATGTCTTTTGTTTAAATTATGTGTGTGCTCCCCTTTGGAAGCTTTCTCCTTGTGTTGCTTTTCAACACTGAATCAATTTAATTTAGTTTTTTGAATTTGTTTAAATAAAAAAAGAAGGAAAAGAAAAGAAAAAGAAAAAAAAAAGAGGACTTTCTCACATTATAAACGAATTTTCACTTAGGGATTATTTCATTAAAAACATAAAACAGTCTGCTGCTGAGAAGCATCCCAGCTTCATGATGCTGCCACCACCATGCTTCATGGTGGGTATAGAACGTTTGTGATGATGTACAGTGTCTGGTATCCGCCTGTCTAGTCTGACGGGCAAAAAGCTCAGTTTTGATCTCATATTACCCAATGTCAGTTTTCTTCCAGTTCACTTCAGGTACTACATAGTTTTTGGGGAAATCTAGCAGAGTCCTATTATGAGCTTATTTCAACAGTGGCTTCCTCTTGCCACTCTATTTGACTTCAAATAATTTGACTATTTATCAGTGTCTTCAATGTTTTTTTTATGTAGTTAGAGAGAGACGTGTTTGATCATCTGAATTATGTACAACGGCAAACTGATGTGATGCTGATTTACATGAGAATTCATGTAAAACGGAGGTTGGAGCATGAACAAAGATCATCTGTATGTTACTAGGCTGCTGTGTCTTGATTTCATTTTTAGAGACTGTGTAGAAACTCATGAATGTATCAAAAACTATGTAATACAGCAGTGTGTTTCTGTAGGTTCCTAATTTTGAAAAGCAATATAAAGAGAAAGCTGCCAAGCTGGGTAAACACTTCTGTGTAGGCACTGTATGCTTGACAATGCACTGAAAATTGACTTGACTGCTTTATAAGGAATTTTGCTACATGTCACCATCCATAATCTCTGTCTGGGAATCAGCTTATGTTTTCCAGACTGTTTTATATTTTAACATCTTTCCATTGTAGGCTTTACTTGTTCAGCTGAATGCACAGAGCAGCAGAGGGAGGAGGGCTGACTGGCCAACAACAGGGCTGGCAACAAACTAGCATTTTAATTTTTTTCTTGATCACACAGGATTATAATTCTTTCTTTTTTTTTAATGTGCAGTTTTATTATTTGAAAATAATCTTTTTTCCCCCATTTAAACCTGCAATCTTTGTATGAGCAGAAAAGGATGAAAAGCAGACTTACCCTGATGATTTTTTCCTCCAATGAAGTAATGTTTAAAGCTGAAGTATTTGTCTTTGGCGTAGTTCACGATAATTCTTTGACCACGTCTCTGGGTCCATCGAACTTCTGCTTTTCCTTTGAATTTAACGGACAGAGATTCTATCTGACAGTCTTTGGCCACTTCCAGCGTGACTTGGCCACAAATGGAGTCTCCACAGGTAAAGGTGTTCCTGTCATTGATGGGGTTATAGGTGACTTCCAGCTTTTTCACAGTGGACGACATGATGCGCAGCGTAGAGAGAAAAACATCGAGGAAATGCGAATGAAATTAATCAAACAGAAGTCTCCATCACCTTTGACTTCCGTGACTAAGCTGCCTCCTCCCATCACCGCCTTATTCATTTACTCCTATCAAATCATGCTCAGATGCCACCAACTCGCGTCTTTTTCTCTCAGTAACGTTTCCAAATCACTGATATAACAGACAAACACAGTGGCACTGTGACTCTGGACAATCCACAACTGTGAACAGTATTAATTTACAAACTACTTTTGTGGGCGCTGGCAAAAATACTGAAAACCACTATGGTTAGGTCACCTGCAATATTTCTGGGATCACACAATGCTGCTGAATTTTTCCAAAATGTTATTTTCAATATTTTGAGCTCAATACATGGTATATCATTTAGTCAAACTATAGTGAGAATTTAACTCTAAATTATATCTGTAACATTCCCTGTCAACTTGTGCAAATTAAAGAGCATGTAGTCGAAAAGAGAAAAGCAAGGAAATGGTTTATTTCCAAAATGTTTCATGTTTTCCTTTGTTTTTGCATTGATTTTT
>NW_007579369.1:42222-43633 GCF_000690725.1 Stegastes partitus | reverse complement strand
TGTGGTGCTACAGTGCCTCACACTGGAGGAGTCGGGTTCCCAAATGGTTCAAAAGTCAGCCGCAGCACCTACTGCTGCAGCAGCGGAGCGCTGATAGGCTGGCAGGATGACTATGGGAAATTTGACCTTTGGGTCGAAAGCATATTTGACATCGAGGGAGACCTGGGGAAAAAAAACATTTCATTATGTTGGTGAATTTTATGTTATCTCTAGAAAAACTGGAATCTGCACATCTGGAGTGTTTTTCAGTTGTCGTACCAAGACGTTAAATCAGGCGGCGGATTCTTTGAAAACTTTCTAAACCTGCATCATGTGTCTTGCGACTCATTGACTTTCAGTCCATAAAAAAGTTATTGAAAACCATACAACAGGGGATAGATACATGACAATTTCACTGAATATCCCACAGAGCACAGTTAAATCCATCATTAAGAAATTGAAAGAATATGTCATATGGCTAAATCTACCAAGAGCAAGCCATTTTCAAAAACTGAAGGACCATGTAAGATATAGACCAATGAGGGAGGCCTCTAAGACACCTAGGACTTTGTTTGAAGGAGTTACCAGCTAGTATTCACCACCATGCTTCACGGTAGGGATGGTCTGCTTGTGATGATGTGCAATGTTTGACATCCACCAAACACAGCATCTAGCCTGATGGCAAGAAGTTCAATTCTGGCCTCATCAGACCAAAGACCTTTCTTCCAGTTGACTTCAGTGTCTTCCACATGTCTTCTGGCAAACTACTTGGCATTTAATGTGAGCGTTATTCAGTAATGACTTTCTCTTTGCTCTCTTCCATCAACTGGTGAAGACAAGGCATCAGTTGTTATATGTAATCCAGCTACTGAAGCTTGTAACTCCTTTAGAGGAGTCATGGGTGTCTTGGTGGCCTCCCTGACGAGTCTCTTTCATGCATGGAAAGCAATGAAATGGTTCTTTCAAACTGTCAGTGGGGTGAGCACTTTATATAGACACTGTAATCTTTGTATAGGGTTGAAGTGTTGGTATATTTCTTCTTTTCCATATTGAGTAGCTAAGCAATGGCAGGTTTTGTATGCTGCAGACATTGCAAAGCTCTTTGAGATAAATTTGTATTTTGGGGATGCTAGGAAAATCTAGCTTGACTTGAAATGTTTATTTATTGATAACAATTTCCACTATTTTCAATAAGCACTTTTTCAGGACAGCAGGGGTTCGGTTTGGGAACCACAGAATTTCATCTCTGCTGTTTGCAGATGATGCTGTTCTGTTGGCTTCATCAAACCAGGACCTTCAGTGTGCACTGGGACGGTTTGCAGCCGAGTGTGAGGCGAGCGGGATGAGGATCAGCACCTCCAAATCCGAGGCCATGGTTCTCGACCAGAAAAAGGTGGCTTGCCCTCTCCGGGTCGGTGGAGACTCCTTGCCT
>NW_007579369.1:31990-40607 GCF_000690725.1 Stegastes partitus | reverse complement strand
TAGCTCACTGCTGCGATGATGTTGGTATGCCATATGTAAGATTCCAGGATCGCCAACTCCTGACTCAAATTAGCTTTTGTTCATGCAGAAGTTTCGTTTTACTTTTTCCAGCCAACTCTGTGAATGAAAGAGTGTTCAATCATTTGTGTTTGATTTGTTAAGGAGTGAAGATCTGACCATATTTTAAGACAAACCAATGCATAAATGCAGATAATTCCAGAAGGTTGCCTCCTTTTCTGTGACTGTAGTTGCAAAATACAAGGCTGATCTATTAAGATGTATTCACAGGCTTATGCTGTCTGTCTGCTCTAATTATGGATCACTTAAAAAAAACAAAACAAAACAAAAAATTTCTTACTGGAAAGGGATCTGAAAAGAGAACGGGTAGACATGGGTTCCTGGGGCAACAACATTGCTGTCTAAAAAAAAGAAGAAAAAAAAAGTGAATGTATTGGTCAAGAGAAAAGGAATGAAAATGGTAGAGGGGAAAAAACATAGAGACATACATTACTGGTCAGAAGTTTTAGAATACCCCATTTTTTCAATTTTTTGTTGTAATTTATGCAGTTGAATGTCTCATTGTACTCATCAAAGTAGCCACATTTGGCAGACATAACAGCTGAACACACTTGTGGCATGCTTTCCACAATGGAAATCAAATATTCTTTAGAAAGTTCTTCCCAACTCTGTTGCAGAAGTTGCCATAAATGTGTCTCACTTACAGGTTGCTTTGCTTTCACTCTTCTGTCCAGTTCATGTCAAATCAGCTCGATTGGGGTTTAAGTTTGGAGACTATGCTGGCCACTCCCTGTTTTCAAGCTTATCACTTTGGGTTTTTTTTCCCTAAAGTAGTTCTGGCATAGCTTGGACTTATGTTTTGGGTCATTATTTTGCTGTAGGATGAACCCTTGACCAACTAGGTGCATGCTAGAAGGTACTACATGGCACTGCAGAATGCTGTGGTAGCCATTTTGGCTCAGGGTGCCTCTCACTCTATACAAGCCACCAACCCTGGATCCAGCTAAACAGCCCCAGACCATCATGCTTCCTCCTCCATGCTTGACAGTTGATGTCACACACTGAGGAACCGTCCTTTCGCCTACTTGACGGCATACAAAAATCCTGCGTGATCAACCGAACATTTCAAATTTTGATTCATCCGTCCATAACACCTTCTTCCAGTCGTCGGTAGTCCATTGGCAGTGTTTCATGGCCCATGCATGTCTCTTTTTCTTATTCTGACACTGGTGGTTCTACAACTTTTGACCGGTAGTGTAGATTTACTGTGTAGCTGTTAGAAGTGTGGACAGGCCACTTTAGATGAGAAAGATATGATGCAGTTTTCTATTTAAATGAAAGCTGCACACCTCCAAAGGAATCGGTCAGATGTAATCAAAGATTTAAAACGACAAGGGTTTCTTTCCAGGAACAGTTTCTCAAGCTTTGCAGCAGACAGAAGAGAGGAAATGCACACCTGCAAAACTGAATGTCTTTAGAGATCCTTTATGGTTTGTAATGGGACATCGGATTGGTCAACAAGCACTCAGGCTCTCAGGTCACTGAAATTTAATTTACTTGTGCAGACAAGCAATTAAAATCTTAAAAAATACAACAGTTTCAAGATCAGTGGCGACTGGTCCATACGGGGCACAGCGGCACCGCCCCACTACTAATGACCAGATAAAAAGTAGTTCTCAAACACAATATTAAATTTGAATTAATTATAACAAAATAATAATTAAATTAATAATAACGTTCATACACTTTTGTTATATTAACAATATTTGTATTATTAACAGATTTAATATTAGTCTTCACTGCGTGTTTACTAATTCTACACTTCCTGGATGCGGGGCGCCGCCCACATGAGTGTATATGTAGCTCGAAAAACGTTTCGTAATCATGTGACCTCGGCCTGAGCTCTGATTGGCAGCTGCAGAGTTTCTCACGGGGCGCAGCTCAGTGCGTCCCGGACCCGTCCACTTTTGCTGTAAGCCAATTAATTTTGTCTTGATTTGCTTTTGTCTTCTGTGGTTGGATATCAAAACTGTCCTTCGATGTTCTTACGACTGTGCTTTAAATACATCTCACACCGTCACACAGCCTTTTCCCTCCTCTTCTACTAGATGACAGCTACTGTCGTGATGGCTTAATGCTGTCAATGGAGAGAAGGCTGGTCACAGAAATGAGTGACTTCAACCAAAAAGTCATAGAGAAGTTTGCTGAGCAGAAAGAGAGAAGAGCCAAGTTTTTTCAAATAGCTCCAGCCTGCATTTGCAACCTCCTTTTTGAGAGTGTTTGAATTGATGAGCGTGATGATCATGAAGCTGTATTAGTGTCACTGTAACCGGCACAGGAAGCTGCTGTGTTGACCACAGTGGTGGAAAGTAGTACTTTTATAACTTCGGTGTACCGCAGTATTAACGCATAAAAATGAGGTCTTCTCGTGAAAAACGGAGCACACCTGCCTTCGCTGTTTTTCCGCTCATAGAAAAGACTGCGTGTAGAATACATGTAACTTGGTTTCATTTCTGACATGAGGACACCGTAGTTTATTATTTTTAAAGTCATTTTTGCTCACACACCTGTCAAAGCACACCACAGCCATCAACAGCATCTACCACAGCCTGCTATGTGGGGCGTTCGTAGAGTCTATCGATAAGAAAGTGTTCAGCAAGTCATACGTTTTGTTGACCAGGTGGGAGGTGCAACAAAATGCGAAAGTGGGTCGTGATAGTGCTACCAGTGAAAAAGTTCATCTGGAGCCCTGAATAGTGTTTTTTTTTCATTATTTATGTTGTGTGTTTTGAGTTTGTACAGATTCTGTAAATATTGATAAAAGTTTAATGAATGGTTTTGAAATTTAGTTCTGGTAAATCTTAATAATGTTAAATTAGATTATGATTAAAATATTCTCCAAAAGTAGATCATTTGTATTCCTGTAAACAGTTGTGCCTGATGTTACTCATATTGTAATTTCTGATTTAAAATAAAAGGTCATTTGCAGACTGTGCCCCTCCACCAAAAAATTTCACCAGCCACCACTGTCCAAGCTACTGTGGACTGAAAACACACAATCGCAGGCGTATAGAAAAAAGCAGAAGAGAGTCCAACAACAGGTTAAGACACAACTTTGAAATACTTACACGTATTTAGGTTCTGGGTTGGCAGTAGAGTTTGTTCGTCACCCTCTGAAAAAAAAAGAAACACACTGAATCAACAGAATAAGACACAATATTTAGGCAGAAGAAAAAAAATAAATCTGAATAGTTATTTACATAATTAACTATTTTTTTGAAATTGTCCAACCACAGATTATATTCTTGAATAATTAATTTATAATTGGTCCAAAAATGCCCTCACAATTCATGGGCTAGAAGCAGAGAATGTTTGGCATCGTTGTCTGACAAAATGCTCAAACAATTCATCAATTCATGAGCTCATGTGAACTTGCAACCATTTGATAGAGTCAATTGGTGTATGAATGTGTGTGTGAATGGGTGAATGACAAACACATTGTAAAGCGCTTTGGGTAAAAGTGCTATATAAGCGCAGACCATTTACATTTACGTGTAGGTCAGATAAATGCGACCTGGCCGTCGCATGGCAAAAGATCAGATACCTATCAGATTTAGTGGCCTGGGTTGCATTTGAAAAAAATCTGATCTGTGTTGTTCAGACTGTCATGAAAAGATCAGATACAGGTCACATAGGGGCAAAAAAAAATAAAAAATCATATTTGGGTCACTTTAGCCCGCTGTCTGAACGTAGCGTCTGTTTCGTGATGCTTGTGGATATCAAGCATTACCGTAAGAGTGTATTCAAACTGATTTCAGAATCAAAAAGTGATTTTCCAGTGAATGGCATTCCACCTTCATTGAGTTAATCTAAATAAAATATCAGTCATACCTAAAAACCTTGTAAATAAATGCATTATGAATACATTAATTCCTGAAGAATAATACTTATTGTCTGCAAACTGTAAGCAAATGTCAGATGTGTATGTAAAAGCATTAGCACCTCACAGTTTCAGTCACTGTCTTAACATTAATAACAATACTAATAATAGCAACACATCATTTCAAAATAAAAGCCCAACAAAATAACTTTTTCTTTTTGTAAACTCAGACGGCAGTTAAAAATGAAACCCCCTGTCATCACAAACTCATTCCATGTCAGACTGATAGTAGGCCATCTCAGGATGTCACTCACAAAGTATCAGCCCAAGCTGATGTCGCATTTCAAAATAAGAGTCCACCAAAA
Source organism: Stegastes partitus (assembly GCF_000690725.1). Classification (NCBI taxonomy): domain Eukaryota; kingdom Metazoa; phylum Chordata; class Actinopteri; family Pomacentridae; genus Stegastes; species Stegastes partitus. The sequence goes on along the minus strand of NW_007579369.1, from coordinate 36,344 downwards.
TAGCATATCTAGGATGTATTTCCTCCAACTTCAGACTACTATTAAAAGAAATCCCTGTTATCACAAATCCATTTCACTTCAGATTGATAGTAGGCCATCTCAGGACTAATAACATTAGCACTGTTTATTATATTATATTATATTATATTATATTATATTATATTATTATTTACTGACAAGGTGGGAGGTGTGACCAAATGAGAAAGTGAAAAAGTTAGACTGGAGCTCTGTGTAATATACACACGTTTTCATCCTCTTTGCAAGTTTTCCACTCGTTGCTTTTCAACATTTAACATGGTAAAAACAATTGGGCTTTTTTGATAATAATTTACATATAAAGACGTTCTAGTGTCATAGTGAGAACAGATTTCTACACAGTAAAGTCAATACAAAATCTAAGTCATAAAACGAGTAACTGAAACAGTATTCACCCCGTTAGTATTTAGTAGTATTTACTAGATGAACCTTTAGCTGTAATCACTGCAATCACTTGAGTTCACGTGGATGGGTCTCAATTAACTTTGCACATCTGGACACTGATATTCTCCCCATTCTTTGTTTCAAAACTGTTCTAAACTCTGCCATGTTGCAAGCCCAGCCACAAATTCTCAGTTGGATTGAAGTCTGTGCTCTGACTCAGCCACTCCAGAACATGAACCTTGTTGTCGTTAAACCATTTCTGTGTAGCTTTGCATGGTTCAGGTCATTGACTTGCATGAAAACAAACCTCCTCCCAAGTGACCGTTATCTTGCTCGCCAGGATTTCCGTGTGCTTTGCTGCAGTCATTTCACATTCACATGCCCATCCCTGCATCATAATGCTGCCACCAACGTGCTTCACAATGGGGATGGTTTGTTTGTTATGATGTGCAGGCGTCCACCAAACCCACATGTTCTTTGTTGAACTGTAGACAAGAGTTTAGTATGAGGGGGTTTTTTCAACAGTGGCTTTGTCTAACATAAAGCTTTGCCTGGTGGAGAACAGGACAAAGTATGTGCACACTCTCCCATTTCACCTGCTGAAGCTTGTAACTCCATCAGCGGAGTCATGAATGTCCTTGTGGCCTCCCTTTTTACTAGTTTGTTTCTTGCATGGTCCCATAGTTTTTCAGGACGACCTGCTCTTGGCAGACTTACGCATGCGCCATATTTTTTCAATTTACCTGCACCGGTGTTGAATTACATGAGTCAGTTTAAGGGGGGGGAGAATACTTGTGCAATAAGTTATTTTATATTTTTAGTAGTTTACACAACATTGTAGAAATCTGTTTTCACATCGTTATCTATTCTGACATTGCATGCTCTTTTTACTGTGAACAATGTGTTGAATATCTGTTGCCTGTTTTCCAATTTCTGTCTGTTGCGCAGCATTTATTTGCACACTTTTGTACTTTTGCAACCCCCCCACCTGCAAAACCTTTAAAAGTTTAATTGCAAAAAATAATCTCAGTTTTCATGCAAACCTCCGTGCAGCAGAAAGAGAAGCAGACTTACCCTCTTTTCCGCCTCCAGTGAAGTAATGTTTAAAGCTGAAGTATTTGTCTTTGGAGTGGTAAGTAACAGTGGTTTTTCCGTGTCTCTCGGTCCACAGAACTTCTGCTTTTCCTTTGAATTTAATGGACAGAGACTCTATCTCACAGTCTTTGGCCACTTCCAGCGCGACTTGCCCACAAACGGTGTCGCCACAGGTAAATGTGTTGTTCTTGTTGATGGGATTAAAGGTGACTTCCAGTTTTTTCACAGTGGACGACATGATGAGCAGCGTAGAGATAAAATTCCCGAAGAAAAGCGACGCCGAGCAACGAACCAGCGGAGGCGAGTTTCCCGCCCACTTCCGGGTGTGTCCGAATCCAGGAGAGGAAAATAACAGCTGCTCTGCCTCCTCCCAGCGCTGTCTTGTTATTCTTAGTTCATTTCCGCATGTATATAATTATTATTAGCGGTATTATATCGTTGTCAGACACGTTTAACTGGCTTCTGTCTGTCTTTTTCTCAGAAAGCAGAACATGTCTCATTATCGCGGTGGCTCCAGAAGTTTTTTCACGCGCTGTCCAAATCTCAGCAGGCACACAATGTTCCCACAGCAGCCTTGGTTCCTGAAGGTTCGAATAATGTTTTCAAGAAAACACTAGAATAGAAAGAACTTTCTCAAACATACATAAAAGAAAACAAATATCAAGATTCTGTTGAGGCCTCTGATGACGCTTTTTAAAAAAAAAAAAAATTAAATATTCCTGTGATACATTAAATAAAAGGTGGAATATTATAATATCTTGAGGCTGTTTTGGGATTATTTTAGAGCAGTGGTTCTCAACATGGGGGCCACGGCCCACTAGGGGGCCACAGAGAGCTGCCAGGGAGGCCTTCAGATGGCTGTGAATGTTATTAAGACAAATACAAAACAAAAAAAATATTCTAATGGCAAAATAACGAGAGATACTATCTAACTAAACAAATAGTCAATTCGTAGTGCTTCATTTGTATAAACTAACTGCCTAGCCCAATAATGACAAATGAATAAATTGATCAAAACACAGTGTGGGGCGGTGGCATGGAAATATGCACCATTGAGGTCCCCGTTGTCTGGACCTTGGTACTTTTTCCTGATGTGTATGTAAATAAAAGTAGTGAACTGCTTAGAAAGACAAACTCTGGTGCAGCATCATTGTAGCAAAACACAGCAGAACGTCTGAGAACCAACGTTTTAGAGGGAACACGTTACAGGATGTTCTTCTGGAAAACATTCCCACAATGTACCACGATGTTACATGATGACAAAGGAGGGACATTCTCAAAGCAACGTTAAACAACTTGAGTAAGTTTGGGCATAATGGTCTAACAATGTTTGTCTTCAAAGTTCTTTTGATTGAATTCTAGAGTCATACAGGTTCAGCATCCTGGGGCCCCCATCCCCTGCTGTCACTCACTTGAATGCTTTACCATGTTAAAGCAGTGTAATTCCAGCACGTACCCCTCAGCCCACTATAATGCACATAATAATAGACCAATAAAGAATAGAATAAAAATAAGTAAATAAATACATTAAAAAAATAAAAGATAAAATTAAAAGGGCAAAAAGGTATCTGAGGTATGACACTAGGTTGAGTAAAAACATTGTTGTCTGGAATGTCAGATGTCCTGATGCATCTCCAGGGCCAGAGTCTGTTTATTTATTTATTCACTGCTGTACCTGTGTGAAGGGTTTATCCAAAAATGTCAAAAAGTTATCTTCGGAACCCCCCATTGTATGTCTTCTTGTTTAAGGTTCATCTTAACGGTCTAACAGTGTTATCACCAAGCATTTTTAGAACGTCTGTAGTTATCCCACTTTTAAGACGAGCATAAGCTTTCAAATTTTAGGAATTGTATAATTTTTTTGCAGTATAGAGGCGAGTTGAAACTACGTCAGTATGAGACTTCACAAATCACACTGATACACTTTGGTTTCTCTTTCTATCAAAATAGTCTTGAAGAAGAAAAGTTGTGGAGTATTTGCAGTGGCGATTCTAGGTTTTACTTTTAGGGGGGGCCAATGATATATTTTGGGGGGCACCCAGTTACTGCGTTATTCGTAGATGTAGCCAAATTTCTCGAGAAATGTTCTTTACTTGTACTCACATTGTATGACTAAATATAGATCTAACCTGATTAAATAGATCTAACAAAATAAACATGATCTGGAAAAGGTTTCTGGTCAGAACGTACTTGTACAATATCCATCCATCCATTATCTATACACCACTTAATCCCTCACTAGGGTCGTGGGGGGGCTGGAGCCTATCCCAGCCGACTTAGGGCGAAGGCAGGGGACACCCTTGACAGGTCGCCAGTCACTTGTACAATATGAAATGAACAATAATTGCTTCTTTCAAAAGCAACTCATGACACTCAGACTGATTCACAGCGTGAAGACTCATGTTAATAACAACCTGATGGCTCAGGGTGAATTAAAATACACACATCAGCACAATGCTCTCCTCTTTTATATTAACAATGTTGTTCTTAATTTGCTCTGAGGAATGTCTGTCTGTCCTGCTCTGCGTTTCACCTGGTGCTGAAGATGGGCTACAGCTGCTGGATGCCGGTCCTCAGAACTGTCCCCCTGACCCTGTCTCGGTTCACTGGTCTGCCCCTCACATGGCTTCTTCTTAACTATTCAGGACTTTTGGGGTCTTTTGGACCCCAGGCCATTTGGTTTAGGTGACAGCTATTGTTTTTGGATTTTTAAACATAAAAAGAGGGGCATTTGTCATGCATTTGGAGCCAAAAATATGTCAAGTTATCAGAAAATGTATTTAACATAGTATAAAAGTTTATAATGAATACCAACAATTATTTTGCACATATTCTTTCT
>NW_007579369.1:28824-31735 GCF_000690725.1 Stegastes partitus | reverse complement strand
AAATATGATGGCTTCTCAAAATAAAATGTACCTATAAAAATGAACTTGCGTATAATTATAGCAGAGACATCCACCGGGAGAAATTGCATTGGCACACTCAAAATTCCTTTAGAGGTTTTTTTGTTTTCATTGCAGCCACACTGTTAGAATCATCTATGAAGTGAATGTATCGTAGTTCAGTAACATTAGAATCCACACAATCCAAAATTACCTTGGTGGAAGCCCGTTCGTTCAATTTTTACAGTCATGCCGACTGTTCCTGAGTTGAAGAACTTCAGCCTCTTTTCAATGGTAGTGTGCCGTGGAGTCTGACAGGAAAATCACAAATTGGTTACATACAGTGGTAATTCTCATGGTTTTAGCAGAGTCCAGGTCAACAGACGTCTTGGACATCTGGGTGTGAGTGTGTGCGTTTGTAAGGTAGGTTGAAAAAGGTACCATCAGCATTGGGTCAGGGTCTCCTTTGTGGATGACGTTGAGCACTGCATTGGCTTTGCTGTCTCTTCTCATCGACCTGCTCAGATTTGCCTCCAGTGTGTACAAGATCATTCCAAATCTGCCAAAGAAGGAGGACGGCAGCTCTCTGTAAGATGTGACAACACAATGGACAGTGGATGAGAGACAGAATATTTCTTAGAGAACAAGCAAGCATCTTAAATGCATTAGAGTGCTTTTTTAAATTATTATTTTTTTTACTCACTGTGCTGGAATCTGAAAGGAGAATGGGTAAACATGGCAGCCCCGGGGAACAATATTGTTACCTGAAAAGCAATAAAACATTTACTCACTAATTGTATAAAGGTTTGTAAGTCTGACCATACCAAACAATTTTCAGCTAAATGAATCTTCAGCTGTTGGATTACTCTTCTCAATATAGTTCCTCACTATGATGACTAAATATGCCCCAAAGAAAAACTGAAGGACCCAGATGACAAATTTAGATGCAGCTTAAAGTTGAAATAGTTTAAACACAGATGGAAGGATTTATTGAACCACTAATCATATCCCTACAATTCACCATTAAAAATAGAAAATTAACATCAGGAAAGATGTTTTATATAAACAGTTTTCCAAATGAAATGAGACAGAAGCAGTTAAACCGAGAGGTACAGATTGTAGAAAAATGCCATAGTGCTGTTATAAGTGATATGTAAAACAAGAGAAAAAAAAACATGAATAAAAACTTTAGTCACACATTATTTAAAATTATTTTCATTCAGCTAAATTTGATCACAGGTTACTAAACTGAATGACAGATAGTAAATAGGTCACTTACCCTTGCCCTTGCCCTTCTGAATGAAGTAGTGCTCTACACTGAAGTACCTCTCTGTGTTAAAGTACTCTATGGTTGCATATCCCTCTTCCTCCCATTGCACATCTGCTTTTCCCTTCAGCTTAATGCAGAGGGAATTTATTTTGCTTTCCTTTGACAATTCCAATTTAATTTGTCCCGTAACAATATCACCACTAGTGAAAGTATTGCTTTCGTTTATGGGATTATATCCCACTGTAAAGGTCTTAACATTACTTGTCATTATAAGCTGCGCAAAGTGACAAGTATGAGAAGTGGCAGGTGAGGAAATGAGGATGGAGGTTTTATATGTTATGAGGTGTGTCCACGCATGCATATGATTTGATTGTGGTGATAATTAACCTTGTCTTCATTGTTCCTGAGTCTGAGTCACCAAACCTCTTTCCTGCTCCCGGCTGGAAGTCACCTGACCTCTTTCCTGCTCCCGATTGTAGGTCACCTGACCATGTCCCTGCTCCCGACTGGAAGTCACCTAACCTCTTCCCTCCTTCCTACTGGAAGTCACCTGACCTCTTTCCTGCTCCCNCTTAACATAACATCAAGTGAAGAAAGTCATTTCAAATCGGATCATCCTCGTACCAAAGGAGCTGATCAACGAAACAAAGAGGACTGAAGTTAATCCATTCTCTACGACAGATTTCGTTTTATAAACTACACAGCATTCAGTGCTACAAGCATTATTATAACATAATACCTACAGCGATTTACAGCAGATTGAAGACACAGTTTATTGTCCCTGTCAGTCACTCATGGAGTGCCTTCAAGGTATATTTCTCTGTTCTTTTGACAATTTAACAAGTGATTCCTATTCTAAAGATTCTTATAATATCCTATATTTTAAAACAGATAGGTCTTTATGGTGCTCTCATTTTTTGGCCATTTGTCAATGTAACACAGCTTAAGCAAAAATGTGTTTAATACTTAATCATGGTTGTTTGTAACACTGAGTTATTCTGTGAGTTCAATTACAACCCTGTGCTCATGGACTTTCTGTCAAAACCACTCAAGGACGGGTTCATCCATGACCCATAGGTTGGTGGAGGAGTAAGAGGAGCAGAGGCTGTTGGGTTTTGTAGGAAGCTGGTCCCTCCTGGCATTGAGGAGTTTGGAAATGCTTCAAATCCATAGGCAGGATTGGCCAGTGACTGTACCTCCTCAGGCCCTCCTGGAGAAGGAAGGACGACTATGGGGAACTTGATCTCTGCATGCCTGACATCCAGGTAAACCTGTGGTGCAGAAATAGTCTGTAAATATCGTAACGGTCATGCAGCCCCATAGGTGCAAACATATGCTGGTGACGTTCTCTTACTAAGACAGATACACACCCTGAGTCTGTACTCTACTTTGATGATGTTGCAGTTTAAGATGGATGCCGGTGTGGTGGGAGGGATGGTGAGGATCCTGGTGACGGTCTGACTTGCAGAAGGTGGGATGGCTTCGCTCTCCTCTTTCACGATGTCCTCCTTTTCGAGTTTCCTCGTACTTGCAAAGTAACTGTACTTCTTATACAAACAGTACTTCGGCTTAATTTTTCGAGATGAACGGTTCTGAATGGAAGCCACAACCTTTATGCCTTCGCCTGGAAAACAGAACAAGGAA
>NW_007579369.1:22930-26756 GCF_000690725.1 Stegastes partitus | reverse complement strand
GACTGTAGGTCACCTGACCTCTTTCCTGCTCCCGACTGGAAGTCACCTGACCTCTTCCCTGCTCCTGAGTCTGAGTCACCTGACACACCCCAGTTCGAGAAACATCCGTCCTCCCTACCTGCTCGGACCCATCAGTATCTGGCTCATCCACCTCTGAAGTTCTGCTTGCAATGCCAGCCTAATGCTAGGGCTCCCGAAGGGTTCTGTCTCCGTCACTGGTCTCCTGCCGTCCCCCTGTGCGGCTTCACCTTTTTGTTCCACTTCTGGGTTGCCCTTCAGAGTGGTCATGCCTCTCGCCTTGCGTCTACTTGTTTTGGACCCTTCATTTATTTTGCTTTCTAGATTTCCAGCATGTTTGCCACCTGTTGGTCATCGCTGCTCTGGTTACCTTGTATTCTGTCTACCTTCTGTTCACCTGCCTGTCTACGTGCCTCCTGTGTTTGGATGGATTTGTACGAATTTGTTTCTTTTTTGTGGACTCATTTCCTCCTGAATCTCAGGCCCTTTTTTATTACTCACATACCCTGCAGTGAATCCTCTTGACTAAAGTTTGCCTGCTGTATCTGTGCCTGTACTTGAATTCACTCCTGATCACTCCTTGACGTATGGCTCCTTAGGATGCTTAACATAGCAAGGGCTCAAGGTTTGGAGGTTGAATTGAAGACCGATCATTTTTTCTCAACTTTGACATTTCAGACAGGACGCTTTGTCAGATTGACCCATTCATTTGGAATCACATGCATTTGAGTTTGGCGGTGACTCTGCTCGAGGGATGCTCTGGAACAATCTGAGTAAGCATGACACAGACAGTCCCTGAGATCACAAACCCCCAGTAGAGCCTTAAATTCACAATGTTCAAATGATACAGTATGAACACAAAAACAAGGAGACCAACTTAAGTGGTTCTCATTTTACAAAATCCAATTTACATGGTTTCAAAGTGCAATTATGAACCATCTGTGTTCTACAGTCCTGTGCAATATGAGAAACAGTCAGAGTTATAAAATCAAAATTTTAAAAGGAAGGAGAAGGGAATTTGTCGATCTGTAGAGGCTGGTGTAGCAGCGATGTGGTGAGCATGGAGCGGGCAGAATGAATGAATGCTGCCTCAGTTATAAAGCACGCTAAGTAGGTAGGCTGGACTTACGTAGTGAACGACTGGACAGAGAGGGCCTTTTGACTCCGTGCTTGTCTGAACTAACGCATAAGCTCTATGTTTTTAACGTCAGACACCCTCGCTCACATGTTCAAGTTTATCCAGAAAGTCTCCCATCATCAGATCATAAGCTACCATCCCAGGTCTCAACAGGTCAAGCAAATATTTGTCAAGGAACTTAAAATCCTCAGAAGGTCTTTTGTGGTAATCTGATAAAATTCTTTAATGCAATTTGTCATGTTTGCTCTGTAAAGAAAAATCTTTACTTAATGTATCATCTCTCCAGGGATTTTAAATACACATACATATTCTGTGTGAATAAAAGAGCAGCGCACACCTTTCCCATTATGAAGGTGACAACCTATAGAGGAGTCTCTTGACAGGAGTTTTTGAAGCTGCGAAGAATTTGCACTGCTTACGATGTTCATGATAATTTTCAGGGCTACAAAAAGATAAAAAGTAAAAGAAATGGCACATTGTGTGTATAACTTAAATATATTCCCTTTATATACTTATTGCTACATACTTTTAAATATGCATCTGCCTGACAACTTATCTTTTTTTTTAAAGTTATTTTTGTGGCTGTTTTGCCTTTATTAGATAGGACAGTTGAAGGAGAGACAGGAAAGTGGGGGAGGAGAATGGGGGAAGGGTTGCAGCAAAGGGCCATGAGCAGGATTCAAACCCATGGCCGCTGCATCAGAGACTATAGCCCCTGTACATGGGTCGCCAGCTCAACCAGGTGAGCTGTAGCGGCGGCCCAGCCTGACAACTATCTTTATTGTGGGGTAACACAAACATGACACAACACTAGTGGAAGCTGAATACATCAGCAAAACTGAAACAAGAGGACAAGACGATGACCTTTGAGATCAGCTTAGTTGTTTATTTATGAACGCTGTTCTACTATCAGGCAACTGGTAAAAAGCATGAAAACTTAAATCTACTCTGTGTATAATTACATGTGACATGTTACATTAAAATAAACATGAATTCAACATACATTTTTATTTTGTATGAAAGTACTAACACCACAACAAAGCTATGAAAAAAATATTATTAGCAGTAGAAGAAGTACAAAAATTAAATATGTATGCATATACACTGTTGCCCATGTAGTTGGAATAACATACTTTTTACCTCTTCTCATGAAATGATTGTGACAATGCTTTATATTCTCGATAGATAAAGTGTATATCTTCTCAAAACTTTATTGCTATCACAACATACATATCAATACAATACATATCACAGTAAAAATGAAAACACAATTAAATTTTTCAAATTGTGTATTCAGGATTAAACAAAATGTTGGGTATTGAACAATAGGATGAAGAGTTTAGTTTCAATTTTTCAACCTTGGTCATATAACAGGAAACACATATTTGAGGGGATTTCATGCATTAAAATGTTAAATATTAATCTTAAATGTCTCTCAGTCACTGATATTGAGTATGGCCGCCCCTGACATGGATCAATGGGTTAAGACATCATGGCATTCTGTCCACAAGCTTGTTGATGGTGTCAATGAGCAGGACGTCCCACTCTTCAGTCAAATCCCAAAGTCAGAGTTTGTTTCACCTGGATGATAAATATGGCACATGTTGAAGACAAAATTGATAGAGTTCAATTTAAAGTATGCGACTAACTCTGAACATTTACTGCTTCAGCAGCAGATCATTGTCAAGAAGCACAGGGAAGAATGTATATTCTGCTACATGGTAAATTGCCTTCAATTTGAAGCTAAACCACTTCACTTTAATGAACTGATAGCAAGCAAGTCATGGGAACTTCTCTTGGGTTTTTAGGATTCCAAGCATTTCTTCACTTACAAATAACCTAGACTGCACATACACTGTACAACTACATTTCCTGACATATTGCTTTATACTGTACAGCAGATTGAAGACACAATTTTTCATCTCTACCAGTCTCTTTGAGTACTTTCATGGTACAATTTAGAACAGACAAGTTTTGCAGCGCTCTCATTCTTGACATTTATCACAATAACAGGGATTAAGCAACAATGCATTAATCATGGTAGTTGTGAACATAGAGTTATACTGCTATTTTAAACAGAGCCTCCATGCTCTAAAAATACATATTTGAGTTTTAGGTCTTTCTATCAGAATCTGTCAATTAGGAGTACGTCCATGATCCATTGGTTGGTGGAGGAGCAAAAGGATCAGAGGCTGTTGGGTTTTGTAGGAAGCTGGTCCCTCCTGGCATTGGGGAGTTTGGAATTGCTTCAAATTCATAGGCAGGATTGGCCAGTGACTGCAGATGCTCAGGCATTTCAAGAGCAAGTAGGATGACTATGGGGAACTTGATCTCTGGATCTGAAGCATACTTGACATCCAGGTAAACCTGTGGTGCAGAAATAGTCTGTAAATATCATAACGGTCATGCAGCCCTGTTGATGTACAGACAGACACATTCTGGTGACATACGTTTACAAAGACAGATACACACCCTGAGTCTGTACTCTACTTTGATGATTTTGCAGTTTAATTCAGACGCCGGCGTGGTGGGAGGGATGGTGATGATCCTGGTGATGGTCTGACCTGCAGAAGGTGGGACGGCTTCGCCCTCCTCTTTCACGATGTCTTTTGTGTCAACTTTCCTCCTCCCCTTTGCAAAGTAACTGTACTTCCTGTACAAACAATACTT
>NW_007579369.1:17635-19421 GCF_000690725.1 Stegastes partitus | reverse complement strand
TTTTGGTAAACATTAAACCACAAGGCCTAATGCTTACTGGGTCAAGAGTCTATTTTGTTTGTCATTTTACTCTAATGTCCTTTTTGAACAGCAAAAGATTTTTCCACACCTGCCATGCAGATAAAATTGGTTCAGCCTCGTTCTGACTTTAGACACATGTACTTTGATAGCTGCAGTGTTTTCTGCAGATCCGGTGACGTAGCTTTGGGATTCTTGGAGATTTCTTTTCGCATTAAACTGTCTGCTCTTGACCTACGTTTGCAACAAATGGCCAGTCAAACTGACAGTCCATTGAAATCTACAGTATTTGTAGATCATTTCCATTACAGTGTAATTATTTCTATTAAATAATTGGAGATCTTTTAAAGTTACCTTCCAGATGCATGAGCATCCACAACCCTTTTCTGAAGGCCTGAAAGCAGTGGCGGCTGGTGAAAGTTGTTGGTGGGGGGGCACAGTCTGCAAATGACTTTTTATTTTTTTAAACCAGAAATTAGAATATGAACAGCATCAGGCACAGCTATTTACAGGAATGCAAATTTTCTACCACTGGAGGATATTCTAATCATAATCTGATTTAACATTGGTAAGACTTACCAGAAATACATTTCAAAACCATTCATCAAACTTTCATCATAGTAAGGGCTGTTTATGAGATTTCACAAATCTGCCAACTAAATCGTTGCCAAACAATTTCTTCACCAATGTGTTTGTAAAGGTGTGTAATAACATGCTTTATAATGTTGAAGTTCAACTCCTGTGGGAGTTGAACCAATTGTTGAAAAATCGATTTATATAATACATCACTGGGGTATTATTTATATAATACATCCCACCAGTGACACGAAGCATGTGACCCCACTCTTCTTGCAGTTGCACTGCCGGTTGCTGTCATCTCCATGACTATTACAGTTTGTTGACTTCAGTAGCTCCTCAGGAGCCATGGGGTCTAGTGTTGGAACTGGCTCATACCCATTCACACCTAATGTCCGTCCATAGTCACTGGCCTTCAGAGACATGTTCTGTAAAAGGATCCAGTCCTGGTCTGCAGACAGGCACAGAGTGAATGCTGCACCCTCTGTTAGAGGTAGAGTCTCTGGTTTGATCACTCCTGACGCCACCTTCCTTGAGAACATCCATCCNGTCTCATTCAATCGTGGCTTATCTGTAGACCATAAAAATGTTCCATGAGCAAAGGGACTTTGAGCTGCACAATGGTCAGCTGCAGGAGGAGAGTTTATTTGTCATTGCAGCCCCATCATTGAGATGATCTGTGCAATAAATGGAGATTTTAATAACATTAGATCGTACACAATCCAACATTACCTTGGTGGAAGCCTGTTTTTTCAATGTTCACATCCATGCCTACTGTTCCTGAGTTGAAGAGCTTCATCTTCTTATCGATGTTACCTTGCTGTTGAATCTGACAGGAAAATCACAAATTGGTTACATACAGTGATAATTCTCATGCAGAGTCCAAGTCAGCAGACATCTTGGACATGTGATTGTGAATGCGTGTGTGTTGTGAGGTAGGTTGTAAAAGATACCATCAGCATTGGATCTGGGATTCCTTTGTGGATGAGGGTGAACTCTGCCTTGGCTTTGCTGTCTATCTTCATCGACCTGCTCAGGTTTGCTTCCAGTGTGTACAAGATCTTTCCATATTTGCCATGGAAGGAGGACGGCAGCTCTCTGTAAGATGTGACAACACAATGTACAATCAGACTGGCTGAGTGACAGAGATAGAGAACATTGAAACAACTTAAATGATAAAAGCCAGTGGTAA
>NW_007579369.1:16644-17315 GCF_000690725.1 Stegastes partitus | reverse complement strand
GCATCATAATGATGGTGTTAAGAGGTGGTTTGATTCAGGTAGGACGCCACTGAAGGCCGAGGAGTTAAATGCACGGCCTGCCGCTGGTACATCCTAATCTAAACCTAAAAATCTTGTTCCGCATACAGAATATGGAACTTTTAAGATGTACATATCAATGTGAAAAAATTTAAATCTGCAGTTCACACTTCTTTTTAATCTTGTTACACTTATTACATAGGACTGGCATCACTTTTTAATCGATATGTTACTTGTATTTTAATGCCTTAAAACACCAAGTCAGATTCCTTGTATATAAAAACCTGCTTGGCAATAAATCCTTTCTGATTCTGAATTGGTTGTAGACAGATGACAAATTAAATCCACTTTATTATCTGACTGTAAAGCTTGAAGTTACATGCTATGTCAGATTGTTTAAATTGTCGTATTTTAGTGTACAAAGTCATGGCCCTGCAGTTAATTCCCAAATGAAATTCTAAGTTTGCTAAATATATTTAAATCACCTTGAAAATCACACTTCAGAAAGTTCAGTAATAATCATTTTAACTCTGTAACTTTTGAACAAGTATGAAAGGGTGGCAAACTGCACATACAACATTATCTACACTTGCTAACATTTGCTGACATTAGCCACCATAAGCTACTGGTCATACTGCAACACGGAAGACTGT
>NW_007579369.1:6300-15315 GCF_000690725.1 Stegastes partitus | reverse complement strand
ACCTCACCCATTAAAATCCTCACTAGGATCACAGGGGGGCTGAAGGCAGGTGACACCCTGGACAGGTCACCAGTCTATCACAGGGCTACACTTAGAGACAGACAACCAAGCACACTCACATTCACACCTACGGACAATTTAGAATCACCAATTAACCTCAACATGTTTTTGGACTTGTGGGAGGAAGCCAGAGAACCCGGAGAGAACCCACGCTGCACGGGGAGAACATGTGAACTCCACACAGAAAGATCCTGGGTGTCCTCACCGGGATATGAGCCGGCGACCTTCTTGCTGCGAGGCAACGATGCTACCAACTCTACCACCTTGCAGCTCTCAGATTAATACTGATAACAACAAGTTATATTTCATAAACAATTGTCCAAATGACATGAGGCACAAAATAGATTTCACATAAATAAAATTTGATCACAATAGCAGCTTTCTAAATTGAATAACACATAGTAAGCAGGTCACTTACCTTGGTTCTCCTGAATGACAAAATGCTTGAGACTGAAGTACTTGTCTTTGCTATGGTATGTTACGACTGTTCTTCCGTAACTTTCTGTCCATTTGACTTTTGCTTTTCCCTTCAGCTTCACGTAGAGTGAGTCTATTTTGCATTCTTTCGACAATTCCAATGTAATTTGTCCAGTAATCACATCGCCACTAGTGAAAATATTGCTCTCGTTTATGGGATTAAATCCCACTGAAAGGCTCTTAACATTATTTGACATTGTACACTGCACAAAGTGACAAGTGCACAAATCAGCAGGCAACATGAGAACTTGAGGTTTTATACGTTAAGAGGTGTGTCCATGCATGCAGGTTTTGGTAAACATTAAACCACAAGGCCTAATGCTTACTGGGTCAAGAGTCTATTTTGTTTGTCATTTTACTCTAATGTCCTTTTTGAACAGCAAAGGATTTTTCTACACCTGCCATGCAGATAAAATTGGTTCAGCTTCGTTCTGACTTTAGACACATGTACTTTGATAGCTGCAAGCAACACTGTCAAAAGATATCCCTTGGCGTACAGTTACAGTTAAATCAATCTTTACAAAATGGAAGGGAAATGGTGCATGTATAGATCTGGCTAGTGCAGACAATTTTCAAAACCTCTGAGTGACAGTAAAAGAAAGAGACAAGGAAGGCAGGCCACCAAACACCTTTGACTCCTCTTGAGGATTTACAAGCTTCAGTGGTTGGGTGGGAGAGACTGCACATACAACAGCTGTTGCCGGTGTAACTTATCAGTCACAGCTTTATGGGAGAGTGGCAAAGAGAAAGCCAGTGTTGTAAAACCTCATGTTAAATCTCAACTAGAGTTCACCACAAGCATGTGGAAGACTCGGAAGCCAAATGGAAGAAGTTGTTTGGTCTGATGAGTCCAAACTTAAGCTTTTTGGTCATCACCAAACACTGCAGATCATCACAAACACACCACCCCCATCAGGAAGCATGGTTGTGGCACCACCATGATGTGGGGATGTTTTCCGGGCAGCAGGCCCTGGAAGGCTGTAATGGTACATGGCAAAATGAATGCAGCAAAGTGTAGGGAAAAACTGGTGGAAAATCTGATATGTGCTAGAGAACTGCGACTTGGAGAAGATTTGTTTTTCAGCAAGGCAAGGATGTGAAGCATATATGCAAAGTGACACTGGAATGGTTTAAGATGAGATAAACTTTACTGATCCCTCACCAAGAAAATGTACAACATTTAAAGACAACAATGTGAATGTTTTGCTTTGACTGTGTCAGAGCCTATATTCTTCAACTATCAGGCAATCAGTAAAACGCATTAGAAAGCTTCCATTTAGTTTAGATGTATAATTACACATATGACATGTAACATTACATTAAACATGAATTCAACATACATTTTCCCTTTGAATGAAGATAATAAAACCACAAGAACTAAATATGGTCATATGAATGCGCCAATATGGTGCACTGTGGAGACAAAACTGATAGAGTTAAAAATTACATTCTGCATCGAACTCTGTGTTAACATTTACTGCTTCAGCAGAAGATCATTGTCAGGAAGCACAGGGAAGAATGTGTGTTCTGCAGCACAGCAAGTTGCCATCAAATTCAAAGTTAAACTTCTTGACTCTAATAAGCAGACATCAAGGAAGTCACGGGAGCAATGTTTTGCTCTTTAGAATCCCAAGCATTTCCATCCATCCATCCATTATCTATACACCTTAATCCTCACTAGGGTCGCGGGGGGGCTGGAGTCTATCCCAGCTGACTCAGGGTGAAGGCAGGTTCACCTGGACAGGTCACCAGTCTATCACAGGGCTACACTTAGAGACAGACAACCAAGCACACTCACATTCACACCTACAGACAATTTAGAATCACCAATTAACCTCAACATGTTTTTGGACTACAAGAGAGAACCCACACTGCAGAGGCAGAACATGCGAACTTCACAAAGAAAGATCCCAGGCATTCTAACAAGGACGCGAACTGTGGATCTTCTAGCTGTGAGGCGACGGTGCTAGCAACCGAGCCACCATGCAGCCGTTCCTAGCATTTCTTCACTTGCTGATAACCTAAACTGCACATACACTGTACAACTACATTTCCTGACATATTGCTTTATACTGTACAGCAGATTGAAGACACAATTTATCATCTCTGTCAGTGCCTCTTCGAGTACTTTCAAGGTATAGTTCTCTATTTTTTAGTATTTAAAGCAACCATCCATCCATCCATCCATTATCTATACACCTTAATCCTCACTAGGGTCGCGGGGGGGCTGGAGTCTATCCCAGCGGACTTAGGGTGAAGGCAGGTTCACCTGGACAGGTCACCAGTCTATCACAGGGCTACACTTAGAGACAGACAATCAAGCACACTCACAATTCACACCTACGGACAATTTAGAATCACCAATTAACCTCAACATGTTTTTGAACCGTGTGGGAGGAAGCCGGAGAACCTGGAGAGAACCCACACTGCACGGGGAGAACATGCAAACTCTACGCAGAAAGATCCCGGTGCCCCCACCGGGACGCAAACCGGCGACCTTCTTGCTGCGAGGCAACAGTGCTACCAACTGCGCCACCTTGCAGCCCTGTTTAAAGCAACCAATTTCCTTTATTCCAAGGATTCTTTTATGATTTAGAACAGACAGGTTTTTGAGTGCTCTCATTCTTGCCATTTATCTTGATAACAGGGATTAAGCAAAAACAATACTTAATCATGGTTGTGCCTAACACTGAGTTGTACTGTGAATTAAATCAGAGCCTTGTGCGCTAGGACTTTCTATCAGAATCTGTCAAGGAGGGGTACATCCAGGACCCATAGGGTGGTGGAGGAGCAAAAGGATCAGAGGTTGTTGGGTTTTGTAGGAAGCTGGTCCCTCCTGGCATTGAGGAGTTTGGAAATGCTTCAAATCCATAGGCAGGATTGGTAGGTAACTGTACCTCCTCAGGCCCTCCTGGAGCAGGCAGGATGACTATGGGGAACTTGATCTCTGGATCTGAAGCATACTTGACATCCAGGTAAACCTGTGGTGCAGAAATAGTCTGTAAATATCATAACGGTCATACAGCCCTGTTGATGTACAGACAGACACATTCTGGTGACATACGTTTATGAAGACAGATACACACCCTGAGTCTGTACTCTACTTTGATGATTTTACAGTTTAAGATGGACACCGGCGTGATGGGAGAGATGGTGATGATCCTGGTGACGGTCTGACCTGCAGAAGGTGGGACGGCTTCACCCACCTCTCTCAGGATGTCTTCCTTTTCGAGTTTCCTCTTCCCCTTTGCAAAGTAACTGCACTTCCTGTACAAATGGTACTTGGGCTTAATTTCTCGAGATGATCTGTTCTGAATGGAGGCCACAACTTTTATGCCTTCACCTGGAAAAAAAAACAAACAAAAAAAAGAACTTTGCTTAATACACAAGTCTTACGGTCTGCCTGGGACCTATGCACAATAATCTTGTACCGTGTGCAGAAAATGGAACTTTAAAGATGTGTCCCCATGAGAAAAGTTAAATCTGCAGTTCACATTAGTTGTAGACAGATGACAAATTAAATCCACTTTATTGTTTTAAATCTTGAAGCTACATGCTGCGTCAGAGTATTTTCATTGCCATGTTTAACTGTAAAGTCTTGTCTCTCGTTTTGTCATCGTTTGTGTCTCAACAAATAGTTCCCAAGTAAAATTGTAATTTTGTAAATCGTATTTCAATCATATCCAGAATCCCAATTCAGTTATAATCACTTTAGCTCAAATTAAATGTTTAAAATAATTATTCTATCCTCCCTTTGCTAACATTAATTCTTGTTGTCTGTTCTTAAATTTAAAACCTGCCAATTATTTAGAAATGACATTTTGACATTGCTCTGTGCGCTTTAAAGAAGTAACCTAGAAAACGCTGGTAGATTATATCTCTATCATTGTTTTTCCTGCATGTCTAATTTAATCGTGGCTTATCTGTAGACCATAAAAATGTTCCATGAGCAAAGGGACTTTGAGCTGCACAATGGTCAGCTGCAGGATGAGAGTTTATTTGTCATTGCAGCCCCATCATTGAGATGATCTGTGCAATAAATGGAGATTTCAATAACATTCATAACAATCAAAAATTACCTTGGTGGAAGCCTGTTTTTTCAATGTTCACATCCATGCCTACTTTTCCTGAGTTGAAGAGGTTCATCTTCTTATCAATGTTACCTTGCTGTTGAATCTGACAGGAAAATCATACATTGGTTACATACAGTGATAATTCTCATGCAGAGTCCAAGTCAACAGACATCTTGGACATGTGATTGTGAATGCGTGTGTTCTAAGGTAGGTTGTAAAAGATACCATCAGCACTGGATCTGGATTTCCTCTGTAGACGACATTGAGCACTGCCGTGGCTTTGTCGTCTATTCTCATCGACCTGCTCAGGTTTGCTTGAAGCATGTATGTGATCCACCCAAATCTGCCACGGAAGGAGGACGGCAAACTGGCAGCCAAACTGAATGAGTGACAGGGTATTTTTTAGAGAACAAAAAAAAACAACATAAATGTGTTAATGCTTAAAGCCAGTTGTGAAAATGTGATAATTGTTGATTAAAACGCTTTTTTTTTTTTTTTTGCGAAAACTCACTCTGCTGGGATCTGAAAGGAGAATGGGTAAACATGGAGGCCTTGGTCAACAACATTATTGCCTGAAAAATAATGAAACAATTCAAATGTGGCTTCTGTCGCTAATTATAAAAAAACAACAAGTCTGTAAAAGTCTCAAAAAATTGAATCACAATAGCAGGTTTCTAAATTGAATGACACATAAAACAGCAGGTCACTTACCCTGGTTCTCCTGAATGAAAGACTGCTTGACACTGAAGTACTTGTCTTTGCTATGGTATGTTACAGTCCTTTTTCCGTGCTTTTCCGACCATTTGACTTCTGCTTTTCCCTTCAGCTTTATGTAGAGCGAAACTATTTTGCATTCTTTTGACAATTCTAATGTAATTTGTCCCATAACAACACCATTTGTTAAACTATTGCTGTCGGGACTAAGCCCTACTGAAAAGCTCTTAATGGTTGGCATTATACACTGCGCTAAGCGACAAGGACTCGAAGTGGTAGGTGATACAAAGAGCACTGAGGTTTATATGTCATGATGATTTTGGTAATCATTAAACCACATGGCCTTTAAAAAAATCACTCTCACTGATCAGAAACAGTCTGGTGGATGCTAAACAAAGTCCAATGTAGGAGTCATTAATCACCTTATTCTGATAAGAATTTCTTCGTGAGTGAATAAGCTTTATCTTTACATCATTTTCAAAACCATTTCATAACCGTAAACCAAAACCGTCTTAGTGTTTGCAGAAAAAAAACAACAACTCAACTCAAGTGCAAACAACGACACAGCAGACCAGGCATTTGAACAAAATAATTTACAATATTTACAGGAATCAGAAATCAGGTAGAGGGTAAATTTAACACAACAAAGGGGACACAAAGAGCCAAGGTGGACCAACTACAAGCTAACAATGCAAAAGCTAACAGACAGGAAGACAAAACACAAACCCACACTTGGTACCACTAAGCTAAGAGTGTGATCACTAACAGGGTAATGCCAAAAGCAACAGGATGAAAATTAACACTAGACGCTACAATGCCACAACACTAAGCAACCCAACAGGACATAGTAGGCTTCTGGAGAGCAGAGGAGGGGGGAATGGGATCGGTGGCTGAGGTAAGGGGGTCAAAGAGGAGGACAGGTGCAGCACAATGGTGGATGTGGTCTGGGAGGATTTCTTTAGACAAGGACAGTGTAGTAGTGGAATGACGGAGTCACAGACCAGGAGGTCAGGGCGACGGAGCGGGTTCCAGGCTGGAGCACAAGAGATCGGATTAGTGCAGGATTTCAGAGTAGAACAGACCAGAGCCAGGGACAACTAACTGTAAGTAGTTCACAATCAGGCGTTGAGTTGTGGTCTGAAGCTGGCTTTTATGGAGAGAGGTGGTGAGTAATTCACTGACGACTACACCCCGTCACAGGGGGAGGCACTCAGGTCATCAGCTGATGATGTGCACCTGTCCACACCTCATTCAGACACGTACCTGCCCACCGAGGGAAAGGGGCAGGAGAAACAGGTGAAGGAGGAGAGGCTGCAGGTGGAGGCCATGACATTGATATTGCATATCATAGTCCAAAAGATAATTTAGCATAAGCCTAATTAGCCGTAGCCTGGAGATATCAAACTCAGCTTAAAGCTGTCCTGTGAACAGTCGTGTGTCTTTGGCCACATCAGTTATCAATGATTTCATGACTTCTGCATTTCTGACAGGGATGTCCTTGCTGTCCTTGGTACAACAATGTGAGATATGTGTGGTGATGTTTTACAGTGTTCACCACTCAGTTGACAAGATTGTGAAACGTCGGAAACAGTGGGAGCTGATAAGCAGCCCTCTCACTATGGTGGGGAAAAAAAAGACAAAGGTATTGTTGTGTTATACTGTGCATTTATTTCATAACCCCAGCTACTCCCTTTCTGTTTGAGGCCTGCTTACTAGGGCATGCTTTCATGGAGTGCACACATAACAATGCAGCCAAAGGCCTCCAGCAGCAGTCAGTGAGCTTGTTAGTCTCTACCAAGTAGTCAGTGGAGAGAGAGGGGATTAGGAAGAGTAGATTGAGTTACATTTGACTTGTATTTGGTTGTACCTTAGTTTATTTTGGATGGTGTCAGAGAGATGAAATCAGAGCATGTACTGGTTTTTGTTACTGTTTTTTTTTCTCTCCACTAATCTCCTACTGAGTCCTCCTTAAATTGTGCACTCCTTTTTTTCTCTCACCACTTTGTGTAGCTCAATACTAGAAAAAATGTATCCACTTGGTAAAGGATAGCCACCAAACACATAAAGGCAAAACTAGAATTACATGACACATACAGCAAATGATATTTGAAAATATTCAGAAGCATCTTCAGTCTTTACTCCTGTGCACTGCTGCCCCCCCATGGGAAAATAGATGGACTGCAACATATTTGCAACCAATTTCTAAAATAGCAAAAGCAACATGTTTAATTGGTCTGATAACTCACACAGATTTAATTCCACCTACTTAAGCTAATGTGAATGCGATAGTATCATTAATCTCAAAAGTCTAGATATGAGGCTGTTAGAGAAAGCAGTAAAGGAGAAAGCTGAGTCTTTGCTGGAAGGTTGAGACACCTCAAATGATGCTATTTCAAGTGAGCATAATTCAGCTTTGGAGACAGACAGATGACAATATATTGCTCATGCAGTCAAGTCACCTTTAGCTCTGATTAACGAAGCACCCTGAGGTGCAGCAGCAGCTAAAGCTTCTCAGTACTCCTATTAATTGCATGTCAAAGTGTTAACTCACTCTGAAGGGGAGCCTAATTCCAATAAACTAGTTTCATATATTAAACATTTACAATGGCACTTTCTTTTTCACACAGCAGCAATATGAAAGCAGCAGCCTGAGATGGCGTGAACTCACATTTCAATTCAATAATGAAACTCGGCAAAAGTGTGTGAAATGATTCGATGTGCAGAGCTGCTCTCAGCTATTATCAGCCATAAAAACAGCCACCCATCTGAAGTTAACATTAACATACTGAGCGCTGGTTGAATAACAAAGAAGAGGCGACCTTCCTCCAGGAAATTAAGCTGATGATGTTCGCAGTGATGCATAATTAGGGTAAAAATATTTCATTTAGTCCACCGCATTTGCAGTGTTGGTGCAAAAAGGCAATATGGTGCATCATATCGAATCACTTCAGCTGTTTGCATGATCGTCATCATCATTATTAGTGGACAAGCTTCGGCAAAATCCTCCTAGTTGCAGATGTTTTTACAGTTTTCTTGCCCATTACAAACACCCAACACTTCAAATCTGATTTTTTTTTTTTTTAAATAACTAAGCCATTGCATTACCCTCCATGTCTGAGCCGGTCCCTGTGGATTTACTAATAATATCCTGGTAAAAGATCCACTTGCAGTTCAGTTTCAACTTTTAGACAGACTCAAATAATCTTCAGACATTCTTTGATATGAAGCAGAGTTTGTAGTTGAATCACTGACTGAAAGCTGTCCATTCCCCGAAGCAGCGAAGCAACAGCAAACCAGAACATTTTTACCACCCTGCTTCACAGTTGGTATAAGGCTCTGCTGAAAAGTTTGTTTTTGGTTTGTTCAAAAGAGCAGAAATACCACAAATGGAAAAGTTTATCTTGAAAGTTTGCTTTTAGATTAATATATAGGTCATCATGACTGCTGCTCCTCCTGCTGATCTCCAAGACATCTAGGAAATAATCAGTTTGTAACTCGCTAAAGAGGGCGCAGACTGAATCTATTTATCCATGACTGCATATATTGATATAGCAGTATCAGACCTTAATACATTTTTAAGAAAAACACTAACTATGACAAAGTGCATATATGACATTTATTGTTCAAAACATCAGAAACAGCTGTTTTTTCCTTCACTGTTTCATTACATTTTACCCTGAGTCATTGTACA